>NW_016690199.1:4548546-4660761 GCF_001604755.1 Lepidothrix coronata | reverse complement strand
AGGGCAATAAAAATTAACTTTAACAGACTGACCTCATAAGATTAACAAATACTGAAACATACTGTTAAGCTACAGTATGTTCTTAGGCATCTTCTGAAACACTAAACCAGAAGCAGCAGGAGGCCAAGGATTGACTTATTCCTGCCAAGAGGAGCAGCATCACTGCTCTGAAAATGACCTGGTGCATTTAGATCAAGATCCACACTAGACAAAGGACGCTTTTACATAAGTAAAAGAACTCCCTGTTGAGCACTTGAGAGAACTTATCTCCTGCTCTGCAAGGTTTCCTTATGCATTTCACCCTCTGTAGCTCTCTGCTTGGTCGCTTTACATTCCTGGTCTCTGATGACAACTGTGTTCCATCTGACTGAGAGCAGCATAAACGACTTGCCCACAGTTGTCATCTTCAAGGCCCTTTCCTGTTTTAAACTCGCACATACTTATGTTCTTATCTTGTGCCAGGTACTAAAAACCTTCCCAAAGAACTTTCTGTGCCAAGGCTTCAAGCTACCTAATACAGCCACCACACTTTCCATAAGGGCTCTATGTTTTAGCCGGGGGGGGGGAAAAATCCCATTAAAGCATGAACTGTATTAAACATACTAAATTGCCAAATGAAAACCAGCACTAATCTAACAGTAGCCTCTCCTTTTTGTTTACAATGGCACAGAGAGAATAAGGATAATCTGCTTTGCACCACTTCATAGTGGTATATCCAGATGATGCAAAGAGGGATTCTGACCAAAGATCCATCTTGTGTTCCTCCTTCAGGTACAAAAAAAAAAAAAATAGAAGGGAGAGGGTGACTTAAGAAGAACTTACCCCAAGGAGGTTTTTAGGCACATAGCCTTCTTTGTCATTGAGGCGGGCCCACCACCACTCTGTTTCATTGTCATCCTTGCGCCTTAGAATAGTGATGGCATCGCCCTCGTGGAATGACAGCTCGTCATTGTTCTGGGCTTCGTAATCCCACAGGGCATACACCACCCCTTTATTCATCACTCCCAGCTTCTCCTGCACTCCTGTTAACAACAGATTGGAGAGCACACTCGATGGTAAAATAGCCTGGTTTTGTCCTCTTGAGATTTTTAGTATTGACACAGTGGCCCAAATATTAGTCTCCTATTAATAGAATTTCCTGAACGGTTTTCAGCACTTCCACGGTGAAATGCCGTCAGAAATTTCACTGCCTGATAGAACCAAATCTTGCAGAATAGTTTAGAGCATGAAGTTTTCCTCTTATTAGTAATAGAAACTGTTTCCTACAGCAGGCCCTGTACAGAAACACTTGAGGTTTTTGAAAATCACACAATGTCAGATATACTGAACCTTAACGGAGCTTGTATACTCTGATGGAAATTAAAAATTTGTCTGCTCCATCAAAGTGCTTTTCTGGCAAAATATCTCTTAGTAACTAAACACATTCTGTAAGTTAATTATTCATAAAGTACACTTGTTTCTTCATGTGATCTGCTAGAAATTTGTGCATCTGGAAGTTGGAATATTTCTGTGAAAACACTTGACAACTCGCTGTTACTGTCAAAACCTCCCCGTGGAAGCGTTTCCTTGAAATAAAGCCAAATTAAAACTTCAAAAATCTGTAACATTAGATTTTGCCTGTGAAGTAACTCAAAAACCAGAAGGACTAAGAGCAACATCATAACAAAAAGACAATTCTGTGTTTAGCACTTTGAAAGCACAGGCACGTGATGGGCCATATCATCATAGGGCCTAAGCAGATGTTTCATGCACATCAGAGAGACAAAACAGGATGAATGTTAGAAAAGCTAAATGAGTTTGTAAGGCAGTATCACAGCTTACCATACAAGAACTGGGAACACTGAATATAACCTTCTTCCATCTCCTCACACTTGTCTGCAGCAGTTTCTATATCACTTATAGTTGAAGCAAAAATAGCTGCCCCAGATTCAACCAGTAGTTTACAGAGATGAACACTATTGCAAGAAGCAGCACAATGCAAGGGTGTCCTGAAATAAAGTAAAAAAATGTACATGTGAAAAAATAAACTTCCATGAATCCTAATTACTTTGTCTTGCAACGTAGAGCCTGTCTATTTTGAAAGGAAGTTGCTCTTTATGATTACTGTATGTTTATGTATTGTCCAAAAGCTGTCAAGCAACTGGGTTGGATTCCAAGATTTACCTGACTCCAGTAAAGCCAAGCATTCTAAAATAGATGATAGCAAAAATACTGATTTTCACAGCTTACAGAGCTGCTGGGTATAAAAGGGTATTTTCCAATACAAGGAAGCCTGAAAGGTAAAAACCAAGGTGAGGGTTCACATGCCCTCCTCAAACACTTCAGGAATGCTACAGCTACCTGTAAGGCGAGACTCTTCAAGAACACCAAAATCTGTGGTGGGTTCCATGGTGATGAAACTTAAGTAAATTAACTTCTGTCATTGGTTATTTACAATTTAATTATTTCACCATCTGAACAAGAAATGCAACTATACCACTAATTAAAGCCAAACTGTAGTCTAGTTTATGGTTTAAGTGTGCGTGCTGAGGAGCTGAACACAGCATAACTTTGCATTTGAGTTCACCTCCACCCAGAGCTTAGAAAGTTTGCTTGGGATAAAGGGGAAGGAAATTGTTGCCAAAACAGGACTAGACTAAATTTTGAATGTGCATCCAGATGGTGTTTCTCCCAGATGCTGGGTTAAAAGTCTTGACACTTACCACCCATCGCTATCTGCTGCATTTACATTTACACCAAAATCGAGCAGGAACTTCACAATGTGGTGATGACCAGCACACACTGCATTATGCAAAGGTGTAATTCCTTCGTCGTTTGGTTTACTGGGATCATCAACCTGTTGAAAACATGAAATAGTTCAGCACTTTCTTTTTTCTAATTGTGGAATGAGGTTGTCACTGTTTAGAACCTTACCTCATATATGATTCGTTGTACCAGATCAAATTCTCCCTCCAAAGAAGCATCCAGGAGGAGAGCCAAGGGATTGAACTTCACTCTCAAACCATGGCCTGTTCTTTCTGAGTTGGGTTTCTTCAAGTTGGTACGTTTTGTCTGAGTAGAGATGAAGGTTGGAAGGCATCATTTCAGGTTGTACAAGTGTGAAAAGGATTCAGCTACGAACCTGAGCTTCCTTAAATGGTATTTAGAACTAGGCAAACATTTATATTTAGAAGTCTCGAAATAAAAGGCTTGATATATTACTATGCCTTATGCAGTTAAAAAAGGCATAGTAATATGGCTTGCAGAAAAGGCAAGCCAATATAATTTCAAAGCTTCTAAGTAAAAGATAGTGAGTATAAGGAATGAAATAGTTAAGTCAATGTTTTTTTAAGCACCATCATCTTAATTGTATTTAATATAAGCTGAATGTGTTTCTGGTGGATTGTCTGAAACACTGTGAAAACTTTTGCTTAGCCTGGAAAGCACAACACTGTTAAGACTGAGTTATCAGTCTGCACTCAGAGAAATCTATGCCTTGAATTAGCAGAAGTCTCTGCTGTAGTTGAGTGTTTGCTGAAGGAAAAAAAAGTACAGAACATGAAGGTATTTTATGTGACATTCAGGTGTTATCAGAAGCAGCATTTTCAAGATCTGAAACACATTTAAATGTGTTTCGAGAATATTCTGAATCCTTTGCATGTGTCCTTGTCACTTTCTGGGGAAAAAAATAATCTATTATTAACTACAGTTTTTATAGAAAGCTTTTAGTCTCTAGCTCTCTAAGATCTGTTTTCACTTATGCTCCTATTTAGTATGGCTATTTCAGATTGGAAAATAAACGCCTCACAGTATGAATAATATCAGTTGCTGGCATATTCCATTCTCCCAGAAGTACCCTGGCCCATATGCTCATGGAAGATGCATACAAGGCCTTGTGCACACTGCAGTTAAATTCTCAGAGGAATGCAAGGTCCCTACCTGAGTCAAAAAATGGAGATGAACTTTGGTTTCAAAGAGTGAGTCACATCACAACAACTAAGACTAAAATTCAGTTTTCTCTGTATTTTTCAATTCTACAAATGCAGTAGATTTTGACAATGACAAGTATTTAAAAGATTTTGGTGCAGCTGGAGGAGGGACTTTGGAAGCAATTCAAACTATGCGACAAGCCCATTAGGAAAACATTTTTGCTATCACAAGTCATCTGTGCTGCTGTTGGAGTTAGCCCTGGTCTCACATCTCTGTGCTGAGGGGAAAAGGAGGGCACTCCCCCTCAGAACAGCTATTTCATCTTGCCTGCAAATTAAAAAGCTTCACTCTGACATAGCTTATCCTTAGTTTTGTACACATAGTTATCTTTGCAGGCCTGGAGAAAATAAAAAAAAAAAAAATTTAATGGAATCTCAAATTCCAGAATTAGTTCTACAACAAGAACCCCCAAAAAGTTCTAAAACCTACAAACACAACCTCCTCTTGCCTGTATACATATTTTCCTTATTAACAGCTACAGTAGTAAAGAAACTAATCCATCAGAATTCTCCCTGGAATTCCTCTGATTTTCTTTTCTTTTAGTATCATGAAACCTCAAGTGCAAACATACCATGCAGCAGAAGCTTGCAGACTTTCAGTTATGCTTAAACACACAGCTAATTCCATAGTTCACAAAGCTGTTCTTTCCTTAGTTACTTACTGCAGGAAGTGGAGGAGGAAGAGCAGGTGGCAAAGGAGCTTCCTCTTCTACTGGAGAACTGACCTCTGGCGTGGGACTGGGTGACTGCTCAGTAGAAGTAACTATAGCAGGATTGTTGTTGTTGTTGTCTTCGGTTGTCTCAGATGTTTGATTTGTAGTTTCAGTGCTTATCAGTTCCTCAGTAGCAGGAGAAGGTAATTCATTATCGTTGGCATCTGACGAAGGGGGAGGCTCATCGGGAAGAGGAACTGTAGGTTGCACAGGAATTGGTTCTTCGATATTGCCATTGGTACTGGCATTCCCATTATCAACGTCAGCTAAGATACCTATGAAGTCCTGTGGATTGCCTGGCTGATAAAAGGGAGCACTTTCTATTCCTCCTGCCAGAGTATTAAAGCGCTGATACAATAATTTTTGTATGTTTGGTCCACTCGGGCCTTCTGGTTCAGTGATAGAGCTGCGTTTCTTCAACGGCCTCGGAGCGTTGGCCAGTTTTCTCCTCAGGGCCTCAAGGTCAGCGTCACTCTGATACCGTAGGGGCGAATGCACAATAGGGGTGAGCTTAGTAGGGCTGAGAGGACGAGGAATGTTTTCCACGTTGCTGTTTTCACTGGGTGGTGGAGCGTTTTCCAGCTCTTGATCTTTTTCAGAGACCTCAGGCTGAGGCTGAGGCTGTGGCTGTGAGGAAGTCTGGGCGGGCAAAGAACCGTGAAGGAATGGCAAGGGTGAGGGAGAGGTTGAACCAGACTGTAATACAGGTTTTCCATAAACTGAAGAAAATAAAGAGGGAAACCAGTGAAGAACTGTTCTCAAATTACATATCAAATATTTACAAACAAACTCTGTTGCCACTTGTTTGATACTAATATAGAAAGCAAAAAATACTGTACTGGAAACTATCAATACAGAAAACACTTACCTGTTGGTGATGCTGATGTTTCTTACAATTATAAGCTACAAGTATCATCTGGAATGTTTTTCCTCTTTCATGAGGAAACAGTAAGAGGAGAAAAACTGTCTTATCTAGACACTGTTTTTTCAACTTAATTATGAAAGTATTGGTAGAGTAATCCAGGCTGTATTGTTCCAGTTGCATCTTGTTTTAAATAAAAGGTAAATCAATGCATACTTATAACCTCAAAAATAGATAGAATAATTTTGCTGCTATGCTGCAGACAAAAATAACTTTCCTCATAGATTTAGATGAGTTTTCGAAATTGATATGGAAAGTAAACTAAGCCCAATAAGTAGATGTGAACAGTGTATTTCAAAGGAAAAAAAATAAAGCAAAAGATATTCTACCTGCTTTTACTGACTTATTTAATGTATTGTACACAGCTTGTTGATAATTCTTTGGTGGCGTTGCTTGCTGAAGATACATGGAGTAGATGGAACTGGAGTTCACTGTCTGTGGCCCTTTTCTGGGAGACTGGGGTCTTGATCCTTTATCAGCTAGAAAAGGTCTGATTGCCACAGTCAAAGGGAGTTCTGGCCTGCCGTCTCCTCCTGGGAACAAGGGGGGACCGGAGGGTTGGTACGTGGGGCTGGGAGGTACCGAGATTCTCTGCTGGATCTGCTGTGAGGAGCTGGGCTGGTGCACGTTGCTGGGCGGCGGGAGGGGAACGGGCCTTTGCCGGTTTGCTATGCTGGTGCCAGGTCTGGGCAGGCTGCCATCCTTCCTTCTTTCTAGAGAGTTTGTAGAACCTGTTCCTAAGGGAACTGGGCTTGGATAGGTCCCATAGTTTTGAGGTAACTGCTTGCTTACACCAGGAACTGTTGGTGGCACCTTTCCCAGGTCAAGACCCTATTAAGAACAATAAATAGTATATATCATTTAATTAAAATACTCATGAGCAAGAACATTCCTCATTCAACAAAACATACTAACAATCTTGTGGGACAGCAAAGGAGTTAATACAATTTGTGTTCTACCTGAGTTTATCACGGGACCTCATCATACCTCAGACAGAGCCCTCTATTTAAAGGCACCTTCAGCTGTACCATATTTATATCAATACAGAACTATCTGCATACATGCAAAGCCTGAATAACTTGTTCGAGGTTCTGGATCTCAGTGTCTAGTTGATAACATATCTGACAACATATAGTGTAATAACAGAGTTTACTAAAACTATTTAAAGACCAGGTATTTATTCTTTAAAGATTATAGTCTTAAAGAATTTATAACATACTAGACCAACAGTGCAGACAGACAACATCAGCGGACTTGCTTAAGGACGGATTTAATTACTTCTTCTATGAGTGAAAGAGTGCACTGAAAAAGTAATAACGTACACCAAGGAAAAAGACTAACAAAAATATGAGTTAGAAAAACAAGAAAGAGGAGGAGATGATTAGGAGAAGCAAAGAGAGAGAAAAGGGGAGACCAGATATGTAAAAGAACAGGAAAGAATATGAACTATTGAAATAAAAAAAATTATATAAATTTAATAGATCTATAAATATATCACAGATGAAACCCACCAGCTTATCAGTACTTCCTAATGCTGAAGTTGGCAAAGGCTGGCTGGATATAGTTCCTTGTTTTAAAGCAGTATCCATGCTTGATTCTTTCCAGTCTGTGTTGGAGATCTGAGGGGGTTTTACCACAGGGGTTGAGCTCTGTTTAAGTATTGGCCAATTTCCATCATTAGCTTGAAAACAGACAAAAATACTAGATTTAAGATAATCCATAAAAGCATTGCAAACAAGCAAAACAACATGTGAAATAGAATTGCTTAGATTACAACAGGATTAATTTGATTCTAGAAGTGAGATACATCATTATTAATGTTTGATTCATAAATTAATCCTGAAAGCCAAATCACTGCATATAATGTGCTGTTCATTACCCTTTGGCATTCAAATTGCACTGAAAATTTCTATAGAAAAAAAGATGGTTAAAATTTGGCTTGAGTGTTGCATATTCTGCTATTAGAAGGCAAACAAATTCAGAACAAAAGTCCTTACAGAAACACTTCATCAACACAATTCTCTGGGTACTACCCAGAAACACAGTCAAACTATGCTCAATGTTAAGTCTACATAAGCTCCCAGTGGACCTACTCCAAATTTAAACTATGGTTACCAGATTCATTCACTCATAACAGGATGTAAAAATTCCTTTCAACAGCAGGGTGGAATAAAAGCACACATGCCTTTGCTGGAAGTGGTGGTTAACTTACCTTTTGTTTTTCTTTAACATACTCACTTGATTAAAACTGCCCCAGAGATTTCATATTAAAAAAAACGTATAAAGTCAATTGACATCAACAACTCAAGTATCAAAACACAAGTCATGGGCTTTTATCTTCATCATATGCAAAAAAATATGCATAGCTGCACATAAACTGAGGCAACAAATCCTTAATGAAGTCCTAGATGCATTGAAATTTTATTAACTGTGTGAGACTACTTAGTTTCAGTTCTCTAAGTAAGCAAGAGAGTTTAAATAGCCTAATAATTAGATCTGGTTTATAGTAACTAAACAGATCACATGTTAGATCCTAAGGATTTGATTTGCCTTTAAAAGATTAAGCTTCAGGTTTCTCTTCCTCTAAGGAGACCAGAGATAATTTCTCCCTCTCTGTGGCCTGTAATTATCTCAGTGGAACACTTGAGATCAGTAAAGATGACACGTAACACATAACTAACTTTACTAGAGGACAGCAGCTAAAATGGAGTGGGCTCGTGTGTGAGAGGGGGGAGATTGAGATTTCTGGACTCCATAGTAAGGCAACATCAAATGAAAATCAGGTATTTAGTGGCAGTTCCCCATTTCATTTCAGTTTGGAGCCCCTAGAACACAGAATCAGCAGGACTATTTCTAGAATTTCTCTGTTTAGTATAATGGATAGAGTCAGAATAAGCTGCATAGGAACATTCTATCGACAGTGAATTTAACATCACCACTCTCTATCCATGAGCCTTACCCTCTTTCTTGAGTAGCCCTTGAAAAAGGGTTAACACTTGCAAATGTTTACACTGACAATACAGCAGATAGTCCAGAAATCACTTCTCAGACTTGCAAACTCCCAGGAAGTAATGAGGCCCAGCTTGAGTACTGGAAACACCCAAGAACTGAAGCTGTTGTGTGTTTTGTTCATTATTGTTTATAATGATCTGGTTATCAAGAGCGAGACCAGAAAAAGATGACTGCCTAAACACTTAGACCCTAAATAATGGCAAATTTTCCAACTATGGACTGAATGAATGTTTACTGTACAATATATGACATTTTACTCCGGTAAAACATTTGATTTGAAGATCAATAAAAGCTGCCATAACTGATTCATGCTAAACATGAAAGTATCTTGAGCTGTAAGTTTAGTTGTGATGAAAACACAGGAACAACAGCAGAAGTTACAACAAATTTAATTATCTTACCTGCAAATTCAAGTCTACACTCTTCTAATAGAAAGACAGATATACAAAACCTTATTGTAATCCTTGGAATTCCAAATATCAGCACATTCATCCCCAAATTCTGAGGTAACAGATTGGAAGTAAATTCAGACTCTCTCTCCTTTCTCTAACTTCACTGTGAGGGTGGTGAGACACTGGAACAGGTTGCCCAGAGAAGCTGTGGATGCCCCATCCCTAGAAGAGTTTAAGGCCAGGCTGGATGGGGCTCTGAGCAACCTGCTCTAGTGGAAGGTGTCCCTGCCCTCGGCAGGAGGGTTGGAACAGGATGATCTTTAGCATGCCTTCCAATCAGCATTTGTCATGAGTGCACCTCTCAGGTACTCCCCCAACCCAAGCACTTATTGGAGCTGCTGCTGGAATCTGCAAGTGCAGTGCATGGCACCAGAGGCTGCCTGATGGTGCTAAGGGGAGGCAACCAAACAGCATTTGCCTTCTGCGATCTTTGGCCACACTAAACAGGTTTCGGACGCTCTGTCCCATCAGCAACACTCTCCTGACAAGGCCTCCCCAGCTCCTGCTCTCAGCCACCCCACAGCCATTCCGGCCAACTGGCTTCATTTTCTCCTCCACAGGTACCCTCTTCCCAGCCTCCTGTAAACCTAACACCTGGTGTATTTCAGCTTTACATAAATAAGACAGTGACATGCAGACACAAAAGGTTTTGTACATTTTCTCTGACTTTACCTAAAATTTTTGTAGGTCTGGATCCAGGGTATTTAGTACAGCAACTGAAGTGCACTCCAAGTATAACATTTTAGTGCCAAGGAAGGGAGCAAAATTTTGCTATTGACTTGGACAGAGTGAGTTTTTATCCCAACTCTGCAGCCAGTGCAACATGGAAATTCAAAGTTTCTCACAAAGTAACTCAAACTAAGCCTGTATGTTATATATCTATTCAATCTAAGATATATTAAAACATGCTTTGGTGATTACCACAAATTTTCTAATAACATTTAGAGAATTTTGAGGTTTTTTCAGTGAAGAAAACTCATCCCTGGTGCACTACTCCAGTACTCCTGGGATGAATTTGCTGCAGATCTGTTTCTTTCAAAGACGAAAATCAACTTCTCAACCATTTTACATTTCAACAGCATCTTCTACATGCCAGATCACAACACAGGTTCTAAAGATGCTGTTTAATATGCATCTGTATGCAAGAGCTCAGATGACCATATTAAAAACTGAGTTCTTAGCTAGCCAGAGATCTTCTACGGACTCACAGTGCTGGGTGTCAAACAGAGTAGGTGCCAGGCGGATGACATTGTGAACAGCAGACTGAAGAGAAGTGGGAGGTGACAGAATAGGATCCACTATTATGTCTAAATCAGAAACCTTCCAGGTGTCTGGAGATTTTTTCACACACCCACAGTCTGTCTCTACCGGACACACCAAGGCAGATCCAGTTACACAGAAAAAGAAAGAAAAAAAGTGGTGGAAAAATTATAACAATGACAATGGAGAAAATTAGAACAGGAACACTCAGATAATGAGAAATAAAAGCATGACAGTTGAAACAAAGTCTCAATTTCTTTTCTTCTGGTAGTATATAAGCTTTTCCTTACACAAATCTATTTTACAGAACTTCATTCAAGTACCTTCAGAGTAATAAACACAAAGTCAGTCCTAAGGCAGAATAATTACTTTTATAAAATCATAAAGTCCTGAGGTAGGTCTAGAAGTGGATATGTATATCTCGGAATGTTGATATTACAAAATTGTGAATTATTTTTTTGTTGGTGAACTTAAAAGTTATGAACTGTGCCTTCCCATATGCAGAAGAAGAATGTGTATGTCTGAAAACAAAACTGTTGCAAATCTGTCCCTTGACCCCACAGTTAAGTGTTTCCATATTTTCCATAAAACCACAGTGATGTGGTTTGTACAGCCTTTGAATATCTTTAGCTTATAAAGGTATTGTTAAATCACTAATATCAATAGAAATGATTGGGGCCTCTTTTTCAGTTCTGTTTGGATAATTTCACTTCCTATCCTTGGGGGTTTTTGGGGGGCATTTCTGACATTCTTTCCTACAGAGAGGTTCAGTGTGTCTTCCCTCCATCTCTTCCTCCCCATCTGGAAGCATGCTACAAATTTTGCTGGAGTATTCAGTTTTAAGTACTTGAATGTATGTAAATATTGCAGAAGCTATGGTCTACTAGTCATTCCTTATCTCATTTTTTATCTCTCCTAGGAGACCAGGTAAACTAAGTCCTGTGGTTAGACCATTGGGATCATGCACTTTTATTTGTATTATGTATGTTTTCCTAGCTAACCATTTCTTAAAAATTCTGATTTTGCCAAGATGTGAGCAGAGAGGTGAAACTTGCCAGAATCGAGAACTTAAGGCACAAATATCATGACCTGCTTTCTTCAGTTTCCAATGTAAATTTAATAATAACAATAATAATAGTTCTATTTTATAATGTAGATGGAATTATTGATTATTGGAGACATGGGAGCCAATTTTAGACAAAGTTCTGGGGAGTCCTCTGGAGGGGAAGCTTCTTCACTGAGTAAGGCAGAAACAAGTAAACAGCATCAATATTAAAGTTATTTTGTTTCAGAAGTGCTTCAAGCATCACAAATTCTCATATCTCAGCTGGAGCAAAAACCTCATATAGTTTTATTCTATTTCTTTATTTAGTCTCTTTCTGAGAAGTAATATTATTTTTACCTGCTCACTAACTTTGTTTTACTTGACAAAAAGCAACATATCGTAAGCAGTTGTTTATAATACAGTTTGCCACAAAGTTGATTTCATTTTTATATCCAAACACATCAAGTAATCAAAAACCCATTAAAAACGCAACATTGAATCTGTGAAGGAACATGTGCTCCCTTTTAGGGGTGTAGCAGACAGTAAAATTTCAAATAAAACACTCAATCTCCTAAGAAAAAGAAAAATCACAGAAAGAGGCAAAAATATCACATATCAAATGATCGATCCAATTCCCAGAACAGGATCAAGACATCGAAAACCTGCCCCTTCCACTACAGAGATGATGTCAACGCTGGGTCTCCTAAGATTATTCCTTTTCTTTTTTACCCCTTTTCAAACCATATGTATTAATAAAACATCACACAAGTACTCACCGGATTTTGATCTTCCATGTGTTGAGTTTGAAGCAATGGTGAGAGACTGTGGTTTAACTGGATCTACTGGTACAGCGTAAGTGCCAGCACTTGGAACTTGGATGTAAGGTCCCACTGCTGCCACCCTTCCTGAAGCACTCAAGGATGACTGGGGTGATGAAGTTCCATTAATACGATTCAACTAAAAACAATCAGACAAATTGAAACGTGAATGTCCACTTAATCCAGGCCTTTGTGCACAAGCAAGGACGTCTAAACTTACCACGCGCTGTAGCTAAAGCACATTAATAGTTATCATACTCCGTGCTTCTACAAAAAGATAAAAGTAGTAGAAAGGACAAATTTTATTTCTTAAAACCTCGAAACCTAAATTTCTTAGTCACAGCACATACATCTCTCATAGAAATCCTTATCTGTGTCAGGTCTCTTTCACTGTGACTTTCTTAAGGCAACGGTCTAAAATGAGTTCTTAAATTATCAAATATTTATGTTGGCTTTTTTCTTTAAAAGAAATACCTCCAGCTAGGAATACATATGGAAATCCAGAACTGATCTCTCCAGTCCTTCTTTTTAAAGTTCCAGACAACTATTGTGACTAATTTTATCAGACCATTTCTATTTTTATCCATTTTCCATACTGTATTTTACAAAACCCAATTCTCTTATGCATTCCTCTTTTGAAACACAGTGCATAGTCATACTTTCCTTCCTAGAAATATAAACTGCTCTGATTTTTAATATAGTATCTATAATTTTAATATGTCTCTGCCATAAACAAAAATAAAAGGAAACATATTGTGTCTAACAGTTTTTGGATATCTATGGGAAACCTTAAAATATAGTTTTAAGAAGCCTGCTACTTTTAGCATAAGTTCTTTAGATGTAACTGTATTACTTGACTGGGAAAAAGTGAGATTCTACGTAGTTTTTATAGGCCCTTGATATACTGAAGTGTGGCCCTTTTAACAGTTTATCTTACAGGAATGTTTTCTTTTTGACGTGCCTCAACTTTTTTCTTGTATAGTCGTTCACGGAGCTCGTTGATTCTCTTGTCCATCATAGCCACCTCCATATTGCGTTTGTTTAGGAGTTCTTTCTGTTGCTGAAGCTTGGAGTTCTGCTCCTGGTTAAGCCTGTTACGGATCTTCAAAAAGAAAACAGGAAAGAAAAAAAAAAAGGAAAAAAGCACTTGTTAGGACAGTTATTTCATTCTGTCTGTTGGCAAGTTGGTTTTTAATAGAGTGTTAAAAACCCAAAGCAATTTGGATCAGCAACTTGTTCTGGCATCTCTAATTTATGCTTCCACACATCCTGTCAAGTTAGCATTTGCAACCATAAACAATTCTTAGAAGAAAACAGCAAAAGAATGTCCTCAAAAAACCCTAGTGGATGCCTATTAAATACATACAGATTGCATACATACAGATAGGAAATGGATTGAGGAATTAGGCATAAAGACATTTCAGAACAGAATTCTACTGTGAAAAATTAAGTCACAGAAAAGGTTTGCTAAAAGTTATGTTTAACCAAGACAGTTTGTCTATCATGAAAACTAAGTGATGGAAAACATACAACAAAAATTATGCTATTGATTCTACTTCCAGTTCCACACGAAGCTTCTCGGTGTCTGGAGGGGAGGTTGACTGAACTGAGAGTGCAGGGACTGGGCAGAGATTTTCCTCTCTGCATGGGGATTAAACTGAAACCTTCACAGCAGGTTTCCAGTAGATTAGAAGATGGATTACCTTTATGGTTTAAATCAACCGTGACACTCTTTATAATTATTTCTCTTGCTTTGCCATTGGCATTTTTTCATACCTTCAATAACTCTGACATTGTCTCAGTGTTCCAATTTTCATGGTAATGTTACATGCAAAAAACACCTGAGGCAAATTTAAGTCTTGATAAACACGTATGGGATTGTTGTGAAGCATAAGAAAGAAATCTTCATCTATTGAGCATCTTTGCACTTAGAAATACTCAAAGGCAGATATGCCTTGTATAAATGGGGAAAGGGAAAAAAGAGAGAAATAGGACCCTTACTACTATTCCATGATAATGGGATGGATTAATTTGCATGTTGTATTTGCTCATGTAAAGAAATGAGTGAGACTGATTTTGAAATTAAAATTAATTTTAAAATATTCAATATATTAGAGCTGTTGCCTTGATCACAATAAAGTACACGAGTAAATTAAAAAGAGCCCTGAAAATCTCGATCTGCTACCAAACAGATGGACAAAATTTCAAATGTGAACTGAATATTTCATTACTCGTGTGATAACTACAAAGTAGAAAAGTACCAAAATTAATTTCTAAAACAATTTTTGGGAGAAATTAACACAAATAATAGATTATGTAAACATTCACTATTTCTGTATTAGGGGCTGAGAAATGCCCTTCAGAACACTTATGTTAAAGAAACATTATATGTTAAAGAAACAACCAAACAGTTATAGAGCTAATGAAGTTTTTTTGAAAAAGGCTTATATGCCAGCTACAACTTTACACATTAACAGCATTCCAATACACTACTTTTATGACATGTAACGGAACCAAACGGTCGCTTGTAAGAGCAGTAATGCAACTTTTTAAAATCTGCAGTTATAATCCAAATAGCATCTTTTTGTTACTTACCTGTAGCTCTTGATACAACTTTTTTAATTCTACTGCTGCAGGCCCTGTCATTTGTCCATTGTAAGACTGAAACCCATTCAGTTTCCCTTTCCTTAAATCCTCCAGTTGCTGGGTAAGTTGATCCACTTTTAACACTGCAGCCTGCAGCTCCTGCTGCTTTTCCTGGAACATGGCACTTATATGCTCAATTTCAGTTGCTAAAATTAACAAGATAAAAATAACAAAAAAAAACCCTAAATAAAGCAGAAGTTGTTAATTTCGTAATTCTACAAGTATTAAGAAATACAATACACTAGCTTTAAATCTAGTATATGCAGGCAAATATAAAATATGCGTTGCAAATTTGCTAACATTGTAATATTTCCTTATAGTTAGAGAGCACTTATTCTGACTTTATATTTGACTGTATAAAACAAACAAAAAGTTCTGTCATATACAAATTTCATGGAAACACAGCAACCCCTGTAAGACAAAAAACATTCTATCTGAAATCCTGCTCCCATACTACATTGACTAGCAATTATAGCATTATTTGCTAGTCACGCAGTGAACAGTAAACAAAATAAATTAAGAACTCCACGTACACAGATTGCCATTCATAATCTTGCTGTAGTCCACTTGTCCTCTCATGGCACGGATTTTTTTCAGCTTTGTCTCCTGGGTTTCAACACGTTCTTTAAGTTTTTGGAGTTTTTCACTCTCAGAAACAGACTGCTGCTGCCGACGTTCTTGCTGCTTCAGGTAACGCAAACGTTGTTCCTGACAAAATGAGGTTTTAGACTTGTTACCCATTTATTTAAAAAAAAAATAATTTTAACATAGAAATACCTATCACTACAATCAGGTTTTTTACTTCCACAAATCAGAAAAGGTCGGATGTAGTTAAAATATGTGTCAGTTCTAGAAAAAAACTCTTTAACATCAAGTTAACAAATCTGTTTCAGAGCAGAGATTCAAGATTTTCTTAGACCAAAAATATCATATTTACATACATATGCAAATGTAACCCTAGTTTGAACACCCATTCAAACACATCTGTGAAGCTTCCTCTGGTATTTCTTTTCTGACACTACTAACAGTTTTCTTGCTGTTGCAAAATAAATTTCCAGTGCTGTTATCCAGCTTCCCAAAGATGACAAAATATGTCCAGCAGACCATTTTAAACAAGCTGCTGTAAGATAATGCTCCACTTCTAAATAACAGTCCTTCTGCTGGGCCCACAAAGAAAATTGTCCTTTTTTAATACTATTTCCATCAAGAAAGAACAACAGAATCATTCGGTTGATTCCTAGGTGGTCCATTCATCCAAAGCATATTATGTATTACAACACACTTCAAACAATGTCAAAACCATTAAACCCACTCCCCACTCTACAAACACACTTGGATTCTCACATCTCGGAGACTTGGGAAATGTAATACATGAATTGGGTATATGCTCACCTCACACACTATTACTGTACTGGCATGAACGAGCTGCTAAAGATGAGCACAGAGTCGAGCCTGGTCTGCCAAAGACCATGAAGGGGGCCACACAAAAGTGACAAACCCTCACAATATTTTTATAAAGACACACAGGTTGTTATAGTACCATTTACACTACAAGACTGTGCACTGCCTAGCCTAAGATTATTTTGGTAAAATGGATTTCTCAAGCTATTTCTTGAGCTTATTTGAAATGAATCAGTTTGTTTTTCTCTACCCATGAAACTTATGCTTGCATATGTTGAAGAAAATGGGTATTTATGATGATCTGTATATAATTATTACCTTAGCAACCAACATTTGCTGTTGATTTTCAATCTGCTGCTGTTGTCGGGCAGCCATATCTTGCAGCTCAGAAAGAGTGAGCTCAACACGTGGATTCCCAACCTGCAGAACAGAAAATTTTACATTCATGTGTTGATGTATATTAAATGTTCTGATGATACAAGCTAATTCCCCACTCCTCAGAGGAAGGCTAAAGCCTCCTCCCTGGTCCCCAGAGGAAGAATAATGATGGACACCTATGAGAAAGTAAGGAACCTCAGAGCAGAAAGGAGGGACACAGACAGAATAGAGGCAGAAAAAGCAAAAAGTGAATGGAAGAGGAAAACGCTAAGAGGTGACACAAGAGGAAAAAAAAGCCCTCATCCTACATTTAACACTGTTCTGTTCACATGTTTGGTAGCATTGGCACACAGTCCTGGTATGGCACATGAGAACACACATGGAAGCAGGTATTTTAAGCAGTACAGCAATCTGAAGCTTCTTTCATTTTCTAACATTTTCAGTGTAACTACCTTGGGAGCTTTAAGTGCTGGTTCATGTTATTTACCTATGGACAAGACCATGTGAGAACCTTTATATAAAGCATCACTAAGCTCATATCCAAAGATGGTGAAATTTCTGACATATTGGAGCATTTAAGGTAAGAATTTGTGAAAAATAGTCTGTACAAAGTGAAACAAAGTAAAGTTAATCCCCTTTGGATTATTACTATGAATGAAATGCAAGATGTAGCAAAGATCTATCACTCCTTTTGCATTTCAAAACTAACACACAATTTACAAAATAAAAATAGAGAGGCAATTGACGAAAATTATTTAAAATTCACGTGTGAGACCAAATCTCATGTGTTTCAAAAAATGAATGCATTGTTTCAGTATACTTACAGTTCTATCAACAAATATAGTTTACATCTATATATCAAAGTACTTCAACCACACTTTTTCCTACACCATGTCAAGAAAGAGAGTGCAACAAGACAGATTCCAGAAGCTGACACTTCCCAGATACCTGTTTTGCTGCTCAGAAAACCAAAACACATAACCTTAGAACTGCACAGTTTAACCACTACTTCAGAATTTCCACAGAAAGAAAATACCAGTCTTTGAAAAACTGTGCTGCAAAGTTCAGAACAGCCCAAGATTTGTTTCAAAGTCTTTAAACGCAATTCAATCAATTTATGGGATCAACGTAAAAACTGGACTACTGCACTCTAAAAATTCAATAAACCATGTACTATTTTCACCAAACTATATGACTACACTGTTAGTAAACCAAATAAAAATTACATCACTTCCTGTCCCCAGTATAGTCAACACTGCTGAAAAAGAAAAGACAATTAAATGGTTTGGACATATTGATAAATAAAACTGTTTCGAATTAATGTTTACAAAATGGAATGAGGTCTAAATGTTTTATGGACATACAGTTAAAAAAAAAAAAAGATAAACTCACCCCCACACACACCCAAATCAATCACACATCAGATTGTGGATCTGATCATACGTGATCCCAGAGGAAAGCTGATTTAGCTGCTCCACTTCTCTGGGCCCACCTTACTGACTTCCAATAATCTTGTCTGACATATCCTCCTGCAATACTTGTACTTCACTCTAAGAAAAGTAAAATTCTCCTCTAATATCTTGTTGATATCACAGTACCTAAGCCACTTTGATTGACTTTTTTTCCATATTTCTGCATCTAATTCCTACATAAGTAAGTATCAGTTCTCTAACCAATGCATAATACAAAACTATTTCTTTAAGCTTCCTTCAGGAAAGGAAAATACTATTTGTTTTAACTGATTTCTCTTTGGTTTTGGTTTTTTTTTTTTTTTTTTTTTTGCTACCTGAATTAATATTGGATTGCTATCTTTAAAGCTGCTTCATCTTGGCATGATATAGACATGTCAGCTAAAACGTTTAGATAAAGTTAGTGCCTGTTCGAATATTTCCCACTGAATAAATTATGAAGCAAAATTATAAATCTTACTGGATACTACCACTGAAACTTGTCTTACTACTCAACAATAATGAAAACTATTTATAGAAGTAATTTGAAAGTCCACTCAAAACACTAATTTTCTATTTCAACATTTCACTAGTGAACACAGTTATTAAAAAAAAAAAAATTGAACTTAGAAGTGAGTACTTTAATTAGCATTAGCATGACTTATGAAGAGTCCTTCCCAATATTCTCTAAGGCCAAATAACTTGTATGCACTTGCGGCCACCAAGAGAGACATTTTATTCTTAATTACTGACTGAAAGGCACTAATTGGCTAAGAAAGTAAGGAAGATTTTCCAAGTGCCATCCACAAATCAAAACGTGCTTACTTGAGACAAGAAAGTAACACAGAAAAACCAGATGCTACTCTCAAAACATGTTCAGGCTCTGCTGACTTCCTTTGGCATGACCAACTGCCAGAAAAAAAGTAAACCTCTACATCTTCTTCTGCTGGATTCAGCAGGCAATTCTTCCAAGGGGCTCAAAATGGCATAAAGGCTTCCCTCTGGATCAGTGATTTTAAAAAGTTAAAAGGGGAGTGTGTGTGTGAATTGATAGCATTTTCTCAATATACATGTGCTCTCTCAGAAATATAAAACTTGCATCAGATAATGTAAAGTTTTCCCAGTGCTTCCCTTCTTTCTGCTTTGATCACCAGTTTAGATAACAACATTCTATTTCCATTAGTAATTTTGAGCATAACACTGTACAAGAAATAGAAAGATGCATTATTCTGCTAAGAAATCTTGTTAAAATATATCCAGACTCAAAAAGTAGTATCTCTATACGGGTTGTGCATATTTCAAAGTGAAAAAGCCATTTTACCAAGTGAAAATTACAGATTTTCTAAATGGGTAGTATAACCTGGAATAAACAGTGACAATAAGAAAGTGGTTTGTAAAAGCATCAGAAACAAAAAAACCACCCAAACCTAGTTTAATCCAAAAGCTCAATATTTTTACTCCTTTAAATAGGCATATTTGAAAGTATATCTTACAATGCCTGGAAAAAGCACTACATTATTTTGTATCATGTAAAATATAGAAGATTAATTATAAGATTAATGCAAATATCAGCGTCTCCTTGAAGAAGCTATTAACTACTGTAAAATGTTCCATTCAGAAAGTGTAATGTCTAAAAACCTTTTATAGATGGCAAAGCACAAGAACATGGGAAACAGTAATAATTAACCAGTTAAATACTAACGCCCTATGAGAAATACCTTAACGTTCACCTCACTGAATACCAGTAAAGTGTCCCTTTCACTTCCAACAGCTACACTACACCCAGGAAAGTAAAGAGACAGCTGAGGAAACGTAGCACTGAACCTGTAACTTCACTCGCAGCTTGTTCCTTTTCATCCACATGGCAAAAGCAGTAAACGGACTGAGCAGAATTCCTCTTCGACATCAAGTCAATCGGTTTTAGATAGACTGTTGCTGATTTCAGGTCTCCAAAACAGGACAGGATCATTTCTGAACCAGCATAAAAAACACTGAATCTTTCTCTTATAGAGATCTAGTTAAATCAATCAGTCTAGAGCGTTTCATATTAGTTGAGTCTGCTTGCAATAATCTGTATGCAAACACCACCACTGAAAAAAGTCAGTCTCAGTCCTTCGGAACTCCAGGCTATGGACGGCAAAGAGAGCGCTGCATTTTCAGTTCTTTAATGAGGCTGTTGGTTTCTCAGATTCTTGAGTTTGTGCTGTTCATACTGGTTATTAACAATTCCATCCACGGAGTAAGACACTCACCTCTCATAACAAACATCAGCCTATCACATTTAAGGTCCAGACCTCCTCCTTTCTCCTGCAGCAAGGGAAACCGACCTCCTACAGAACTGACTCCTGAAGGAGGTACTAAAAAGCCACTACAGATACCTACTCCTCCAGATTCCACAGATTCATTTGCTACACGGTGATACATCAAAGCAGACAGTTTTGCTGAATTGTAAATTTCTTTTCATTGATTCACAGGAGCATTTACACAGAGATGAATTCCTAAATGAAATACTAACACAGTAAACACAGTACTATTAGGCACTAAGGAAATATTATGTATGTCTCATGTAGACAAGAATAATTTACACCTATATTCACCAATTTCATAGTATTGACAAGAATCTTAAAAAAATTGTATTTATGTTGTTGAACTGCAGTTTAAAAGGGCATGATGAAAGATAGAATTTGTAATGAACTGGAGTTTCAGCTTCTGACATCACCCTCCTACTACAAACTAATATTTTACCATTTGATGATTAATATTTTTGAGACAGGTGAAATGAATGGTACAGCAGTAATTAAATAGTTTGGGAACCAGTTTACAAGCAGACTCAAAACAAATCATACCTTAGGTATTTAATTAAAGAAAGGAACCTCCTTTAATATTTATTTCTACATATTAATCTTGTCACTCTGAAAATTCATTTTCTTATTCCTCCTTCCTTTCTATGCTGTTATGTTTAGTATCACAAACACCTCAGTCTACATACTTCTGGGCTATTATGAATGGCTTACTCATTGGCAATTCACAATGGTAAATGAAAAATTGCATCTGAACTCAAAATATTTCTTAGACAAGCAGGATATACTGCAGTCAAGGGCAGCTGTAAGCAATAAGGGCAGATTCCAGTGGTTTTTTGCCTTTACTCCCATCAGAAAACTCTCTTTTAGGAGGAATCTAATTATGCCAATATTAAAATAAAAACCCCATGAGACCAACCTTTTGAATAGATGATTTTTAAAAAGATGATAATTGGGATGTGGTCTGATTTTATGCATTTCTTTGCCTCCATGTTTAACCCATGAAGATACTTATTTCTGATAATTTTCCAAGTTTGCACTAGTAAGAACAGAGTTACTTTCAGAATAACAATGAATCATATGCCAAACACACACCCGAGACTGTTATGATTTCAGAAGATCTTTAAAGGAAAACAACAAATATTCAAAAGCTTTACGAGCCACCATAATGACTGGCAGTCTCATGTTTAGGTTCAGCAACACCCAGCCACTCAAACACCCAGTGTAAAGCATACTGTGACCAATTAAACAAAAAAGAAAAGCAGAGTAGTACAAGAATTTACCAGTCATTTCCTGCACATTATCTCTTCGGATCTTTTTCTAGATTTGCAAGAACCACCATGTCATCAACTTCCCTTATCTATTACTTCCTTCTTTTTAAGATAGGTGTTCACACCCATCTCCCACACAAAACTGAAGTTCCTTTCCCAAAACCCCCCACTAGGAACCGTAGGTTCAGGTACCTCCAGCCTCCTGAAACTGGACAAACTGCTGTGCATATTCTTGTAAACTCAAATCACGTTCAATCAACTCTCTCTCACATGTTTTCTAGTCTTCTTCCTATCATTCACTCCCACCACCTCTTCTATCCTTATTCCCTCATTTACTACTTCTCTTTTCGTACTTTGTTCCACTCTCCTCTCTTGTCACAGTGAGAAATTAAGGTGAGGTTAAACCACCAATTGCCAAGGTGCAACTTAAATACAATGTAATCGACTGGCATGCAGAGTGTCGAGAAGGTCTGTGCCTAAGCTTTTACCATGGAGCCCAGAAGGGCTGGTGCTGACTTCAGCCAGCAAAAGGGCAACCCAGGAAGTTTTTCTGCTTCTACTTTCAACCACATATTAATTTATTAAAAAGTCAATACCGAGCAGCTACTGAAGCTAGCACAGCATACATCTCATCTGCAGCCCAGCTACACTTGATTTTTTACATAGACTGCCACTCTAAAACTGTAGTACAGATAAGGCCTTTTTAGCCAAAAAAAAAAAATAAAAAAATAAAGGTACTCCTTCTCTGAAGTCCATACCTCCTCTCCTGTGATGGTAAAGGTAACCATATCTTCAACCAGAAGAAACGTGAAAGAGAGAAACAAACCACTCTTTAGCCAAAATGGGCCAACACCAGCATATCAAAGGCTGGTGGGGCGGGGATAAACACCACAAAATCAAAACCCCAACCCCCCAAAAAACACACTACTATTAGAGGCAGAAACTGAGACAGAGAAAAATCCAAGGAGCAACTCCTTTGGGCTCATGAAAGAATTTACCTCCATGTGAGATTCATTAAGGAGACAATTTTGCCATGGCAAAACCAAAATATCTTCATCATCCTAAGAGGAGAGGGACAGCAGAGGCCAGAAAGGAACCGAGTTGCTCCTGAGAAGGCTTAAAATGGCTACATAGAAATGCAAAGTAGATACTTAGGCTTTATTGCACATACTGAAAGAGTCTACTTTTCATAATCTATAGCAGTTTTCAGTCATTCTTACTTCCTAGGGCACAGGAGGAAATACAAAACTCATCTCCAGACTAGGAATTTACCTTTGTAGGGCTGTCAAACCCCAGAAATCTACAGAGCTAAAAGACAAACAGAACTGACAGGTCTGGAACTAGGTATACAAGCACATGGACAAAAAGGGAGTGAAGTCTATTACATAAATGAGATTTTTTCCAGAACAAAGCAGAATGACAACCATAAAATGAACAGGGGTAGGTTGGAGTGCTCCCCAGCCAGTGAATTCCAGGCTGGGATCAGGGCTCTGACAGTTCTCAGCCTCCCCAAACCAAGGAGATCTTACCTCTGTGGGCCATTCCTGCATTTCCTCCTCTGTGCAGCACAGGGAGAACAACTCTGGCTGAACAACTCCAAACTGCCAGAGCAGGAAAGAAAGGAACAGCTCGCTGTGTCTGCTGAATCTAGCAAAAGATTTCCTAGTTCTCCAGTGCTAACTTGGACTTGAGCAGCAGAAGCCTCATTCAATGTAAGAATGTTTGGGGGATGCTTTAGCCAAGCCAGTTGGCAACAAAGCTTTAAAGGTTGTTGTTATGGATATCCAAAACACACTTCGGGTCACTCTGCCCAGCAAAACAGTGGTGATGTGGAAAACAGATGGAAGAGAGGGGAGTTCATTATACCAGTTCTGTATCAAGGGTCTTATATGAAAAGTATGTGGCCTCCTCGTGCTATCTGAAGTCTTATAGAAGGAGAATGCAAGATGGAGCTGAAGATTATTGATCAAGATCTTCTTACATTTCTGAAACACACTGACCCTATATATCACCAAATTTAAGAGTTTTAGTAGATCTTTGACCACATTTTCAATAAAACCTGATCTCAGTGCAATGCACAACGAAGACAACTTGAAAATCCTTTGAGAAAATTCATGTGTAACGCTATAAAGACAAAAGAAAGTATCTGTTTTTATTTAAACTGAGATAGAGTTTTTGCTGATCTCGACATGGATGACATTATTTCCAGTTTAGTGGCTTTATCCACAGCTCTGCCTTGCATTTTTTTTTAATTGGGTCAGAAACATGCCGATAGCAGAAATCCATTTTAAAGAATCCAATGACAATAGCACGTGCCTTTTTTTAGCTTAATGGAAATGAACAAGCTAATTAAACCCAGAAAAGGCACTCAGAATATTGGGAATTAAAGGAAAATATACCTTGTATGTGCTATCTCCTGATAATCAAATAGTCCTGAAATTAACATTACAAATGGAACCGGGTAACTTTACTCCAAAAAGTTATTATAAAATATTATTGTATTGTGCAAATAAACACACTAACAGTTTCTAGGAATAAACACACTTCAGCTGTATCATAGTTCGCTGAAAAATTTCACATTATCTACAGCTGATAAAATCTTAACATCTCTCAATCTACACTATCTTGTTAGAAGTTCCTCCAACTTGCTGATGCTTGTAAGTCACTCTATAATAAAATGTTTTAAGTCTATTCAGCATAAGCCAGAGACTCTAGATTTCCTATCTTCCTATATTGCTTTCTTAGAGATCTCAAAAGTGAGGCTGTCCCCTATTTTGTCCAGAATGGCTAAAAAAGGCAGAATTTAACAAAAATTGAAAACAATGTTAAAATAAATTTTCAAAATTAGAAATGGCTTTAAGCATATATTGAACATCTGCTACATCTGAAATAGACCGCTTATAAATTACTTCTAGGAAAGTAGTATCTGAAACTTGTTTATTTAAAGCACTACTTTCTTCCTTGTCCTTGCAGCCACTTTTAAACAGCCACAGAAATGTTTATATTAACTTTAGTGTTGGCTAAAATATCCAGTAGCTGATTTGAATTAAAATATTAACCTCATACTCCTAAGAAAAGTAAATTATCTTAAAAAAGATTATGCATTCTTGTAGAAATCTCAGTTGTGAACAAAATCTTCTTACAACAAAAACCTTTTTACAACACCAATCCTTGTACTCAAAATGATTTTGAGTAATAGACAAGTTACAATACATGTTGAAAATACACTGCCAGTACCTTTAAAAATAGTCTTGGAACTATATCTTTCTGTGTCTTCTGATAGGATTGCTAAGGATGGTTAAGATACATTTATCATTAGTTTGAGTAACATTTTTAGCACCAATTTTGTGTTTATTCTTCCCTTAAGTAATTGTTTCAATATGAAGTTTTTCTGTGGTGATGTCCATATGTTCCTACGAAAACAGCGTGATAAAACATCGCTAGAACACAGAAGCACAGAAAATAAGTATCCTGTAATTGAAAGATACGTTGGGACCTTAGTGCAGGACTCACACTTCCCACAAAGCCAAAGTGTCAAAAGCCAAAATGCCACAGTCAACTTTTAAATAATGAGCTTCTGATAATGTCTTAAAACATAAGAAAACTAGCAAATGCATGTAACAAAATCTGATTAACTAAGAATTCAAGTCAGAGATAAGGTGTCATAAAACCCGAGCTGGTCGGCATTCCAGTGATGTGACAACCAAACCTACAATCATTTAAACTAAAGTGCAAAAGCTTCACAGATTTTAAATAACACGTCCACTAAAGTGTAAAACTAACAAATTTTGAAAAGTAATTAATTACCTGTTTGTTATTTTCCCATGTAATTGTAAGAAAGCACATCTTTATTTCGCAGCACTGCCCATCAGCTGCAAACATTTGCGTTGCTTCAACATGCTCCAACTCCATCTTTTCGTTACTGTCCACACTAATTGTTTAACTCTTTGTTGTGAACAAGCCAAAAAAAAAAACCCTGTATGCATCTTAAGAGTTCCTGCATGGCTTTTTGGCTCAGTGCAATCAATAGAAGGTAGGATGCCTTTTAATCTTATTCCATATGAAATAAAGGTTTCCCCAAACTCTTTATCAATATGAAAAGCTGTCCCTCTGCATTCATCAACAATCAGCTAACGGAAAAGGCTAGTGGATTTTGCCAGCAGTAAAAGACCTAATCACGGCAAGATCAAGCCAGCTGTCAACTATAATCAGCTTGATTCACTGCACTTTTCATATTCAATGGAAAATGTTGAGCACTACACAGTTCTTTCACAGTTATCAGGTTAAACTGAAAGTATAAGAATATAGAAAATTTAGCTTTAAAAGCACATGAATTACTTGTTCCATTGTATTTCTGTAGTGTTAGCAACGCTGTGCCAAAACCGCATACCAAAAAGACCAGGAAAATCACTAATTTTTCTATGTAATTTTACTGTTTAAAGTGACAGCAAACCATACCACCTGAAACTTAAAGAGTTTCTTTATTAACAGAGACTGCCTAAGATAAAAGGCAAACTGTACAGTCAGAAGAGATACCACAGTCTTATGCAAATAACCTTTCCAGTGTTTGCTATGTGCTTTTTCCTACATAATACGGCTTCTCTTAAATCTTGCATGCAACAAGATGAATACGTGAGCCAGCAATAAAGCTAAAGCATGTGTGCAATGGCATAAATCAAAAAGCTGCAAGCCAGAGAAGACTGGAACAAGCCAAAACCTAGACCTAAGGATTTTAAAATATTAAACATTACAGAAAATACTAAGCTCCATTAACAACTTATGTATCTAAAAATCAGGATATTGTAGGAGATAAAAAACCCCAAAACATAAAAAGCTGTAATTTACCTTGTCCAACTCACGAATGACATGCAAGTTCACTCTCTCTTCCTTCTTTCAAGAAAGTAACTCAAGCATGATTCAGTGCACTTACACAAGAGATCCAGCCAAATGGGTCTCCATAAGGACACTGAAGAACTCTATGTCCAAGCACAATACAGTGACTATTCCAGCTGCATAAAGAACAGGCTTATTTTTAGCAAGCAAGAAAAGGTATGAGCTGCAGAGTAAGATCATCCACTAGGAATAAGAGAAGAAAAACAAGTTCAACTCCCTTGTTCCTAAATTAGCCAGAGGGACTTTCATTTTTCTCTGCTTTGATCTGAGGAAGACTGCAGGGGGGAACAAACCTAACAACAATTAGATCTGGAGGCAGCTGTGGAGACAATAGAGAAATAGAAAGGTTCACTTCCCTGGGAAAAACATGCAGGTGGGAAATAGGTATGCCTGGTGTCCAGAGGCGAGATGGACAGGAAACTAAATGAACAATTCAGTGAACACGGAAAGGAGTGCCAGAGAAAGGAGGCCACGGCAGCACTGCATAAGAAACACCACAGAGACTGTGGAAAAGATGAGAGAAAACACTGATCTGCAGATGACACAGCTACATAAAAGACACAACTCTAAAGGTGGACTGAAAATTAATAGTTGGCCTTGTAAGTACCAGAAGAATCTCTTGCTCAGAATTGAAAGCTGCTCAGAGAAGGAGGGACAGTCTAAACTCTCAAGCTTTCACATTCCAGCTCTTACAGCTCTGCACTGACACAGTGATTTTCATAACCCATCTCCTGTAAAGACCTACAGAAATAAAGGAAAGGACAAATCTCATCTTCCTTACAATAACTTATTAAAATATTTGGCTTAACTAAAAAATTATACTAAAGTGACTGCAAAAGGATACAGCTGTGACAAAAGGCACTGAGGTTTACAGTGCTGGTGTAAGGACTGTAGAAGCACAGCAATGCTTCATGAAAAATAACAAATTAAGTCTTTAAGTAACATTTACTTTATGAGCTAATGTGTATAATGTTATGTGTCAGGCTGAAACACTCGTTTATTCTAAACTGTTCTAACTTTATGTAAGGGCCAAGCAGCTCAGGATCTCTATGTGCAGTGACAACTGGAGGCAATTCTCCATATGCTTCATTTAGTTGGAAATCTAGGGAAAATGGTGAATTGTATTGCTCCATGTTCACAATACAAACATACGAAAATAAATACCATAGCTAGAGGTTAAACAAACAAACACACAGGACTTCTCATCCTCCTCCTTCCATGGATATCTGCAACTAGGTATTGCTGTAAAACTGCAAAGCCGTGACTGAGGAAAATCAAAGTCAGACCTGTAAAAATCACAGAATATGCAGAGTTGGAAGGGACTCAAAACAATCATCAAGTCCAGCTCCTGATCCTGTGCATCCCCAGGAGTCACACCACGGGAACTAAAGGTGTAGATGAGTAAATGGTGCAGTTTAGGTCTTTCCTCCTTCACAAAATGGGAAGCCATCTGTTGGCTATTATGGACTAGAAAACCACATATTTAGTACCTGTAACTTGAACAGAACTCTCATGGATGCCCACAAGAGCAGCAGAACTACAAAACCTGTATACTACAAGTGAGTGTATATAAGCCAATAAGTGTACAATATACAAGTCTGTATATTGTATCTCTCATATCCATGGCCATCTAGATAGATATCTGGTATCTAGAGTGACAGAGATTAGAAATTAGGTAAATACATGGAGAAAACATGGAGGAAAACAGTCCTTTCACAATGTTCCGAGGGGGTTCCAAGAATGTTTCCTGGTCCTGATTGTTCAAACAACCCTTACACTCCTCAAAGCAAATTAAATCAGATGTTAAGAGTGAATATTAGTCAAAAACTAATGCTATCATAAGTAAACTTGTAACAGGAAAATAATCACAGAGCAAGTGTGATGGAACTTATGAAGTTATTCTCATAAAATTTAAGCATCTAGTAACGTTGTCCATTATGGACTGAAATATATTTGAGATTGCACAGGACATGTCAAAACACTTTTCATGACATTCCAAATCCAAGAAGGATGTGATTCTGCCTAAAAAGTTTAAAAAGAGGCCTCAGAGTGAGGTAAGAGGTCAGAAGCATTTGAATTCCCTACAATTTCACAGAAGTTCTTTCTATGGGATCACACAATTATTAGTCTTGTAGAGAGGCTCCCATACATAACTATCCTTTACTGAGGTGTGAACAGACTGGGATTTCTAGTCCAGCAAGGATTCTAAACCTATTTGTATACATTAAAATTAGCTTTAGACTAATTTTTTTTTTTTTTACTTCCTAATTTAATTTTTTTCCCTTAAATCCTTTAGTTGGATTAGTTTTTCTATTTTTCCGAAGAGCAAAATACTGCCAGCTGTCTGGAAAATGCTTCAGACAGACAAAGAACTGTATCAGTCTGCGGAGAATCCGAACTCTATTAAGGTGACCTCAGAATTGAACTAGGAATGTGATAGTGCAGAAGGCTGCTGTAGGGGCAGAAAGGCTCCTCTCTCTGACAGGTAAACATAATTTCAGGGATGGATGTCTTAGATGAGGGAACACCTTTGACAGTAAAAGTGGCAAATAAAATAATTTTTTGTCTTTTTAACAAAAGCAACAGAGAAAGTTGCAGCAGCAAATTAAGGAAACTTGGATCTGATTTAATTACGCTTTTATTAGGAGGTCAAAATGTTCCAGGAAGCCTACATGAAAACTTCTTCAGAAACAAAATATTTTTCTGCAAACTGTTGAAATTCCTTGTGCCTAAATTGTTTTAATTTTTTTTAATGGAATTACGTGCTTATACTTTGCTATGAGTCCTCAGAATCTAGACTTCAAGAGTGACAGAGTTATTTATTCATTTTGAACAAATTTGATTAAAACCTGTCTTATGTGAATGGCAGCCTCTTCCAGGCACATTGTTAAATGTTACAAACAGAAAGTACTTAATACTTACAAGCTTATATTAAATTGAATTTGCAGCTCAGCTTTGAAGAACAACTTCTATCCAGACTAAGCTCTTTATCCTTCAATATTTCAAATGAGAAACTTCAAGCAAGTACATATAATGTACTTCTCATCTCTTGAGGTTACTACCTCTGTTAAAATGTAATTTGTTTGCCTTTTCCCTCACAATTAGATTTTTTTATATCTTCACCTGACAGGTTAAGGAAACCTATTATTATTTTGCATGTGCAAGTATACTTGTAAATGGTTCCCCCACCCCTAACAAAATGTACATTAGATGTTTAATGCCTTTTTAACTGGTTACGCTTGTATGGATCAAATTATTAAAAATAATGAACAATAGACAATTCTACACTAGGTTTTGGTACCACATGTAAATCTATTTAAACTCTAAGCCTAGAATTTGACAAGCCATACAACAGGCACTCAAAATCAGTGTAGCTTTACTACTGTCATGATGGAATGGAATACAGAGGCTGCAAGAGATAGTATTCACTCTCCATCAGCAACCATTCACTATCCTAAATGAAATCAGTATTATGAAAAACTGCTTTGCATGTACATACATGTAGAAGTTTTAGCCCACCTGTTAGTGGAATTTTTCTAAGAATTCCCTCAGTATCTGAGTCTCCTGATGCCAAAACAGTTGGACTACGTGTTGTAAAGTTTTTACAAAAAGCCTGATTTGAGACACTTCAACAGAAATAGTGAAGATCAGTTCTGTTATCTAATCAGCACAAAATTTTAATTCTCAACTTCATCTATTGGTCACAGCTTCAAGATTAAGAAAATTTTCAGGACCATGTGTCTACAGTTTGGGATGATGGTGAAGTTTTCTTCCTGTACATGAGTTTTTTACGCTAATATTAACACAAATTTCATAGTGAGAGATAAAAGGAGGTTCCATTTTGCACTTCTTGGCAAGGGCTTCAGTCAACATCCATTAAGAAAAAACCTTATTGATATCAGTCTTTCTAAACTGAGGGAGCAATTTTAATATTAGAAACAGCAATAATAACTTTAGAAGAAAATGGTACAGAAGACCACAAACTGACATTTTATACTCCCCAAGTAAGTTACCAAGTATAAAATTTAATTTAAACCAAACAACTACAGCAAACAAATATTTCTTCATATACAGTTTTCATTACACTAATCTACTTTTATTCAGTCCAATATATGTGACTTCCAATGTGTCCCTGTACCCCATCCTTTTTTCCCCCCGAGCTACATCTGCTTTCCTGTTTTCTCATCTCTAATACATTTCTGGTTATCTGATTACCTTTTCATCTGTACAAATGTCATCACCGGGTCAGTGCTCTTTCTGGGACTTCCCTTAAGCACATCTGATCCACTTCTCCTGTCCATGGCCGGTGGCTGCACCAGGATGGGGCTCCCCAGTCCCTCTCCTGTCTGCCACTGACCCCCAGTGGTTACACCTATATTTGCTCTGCCTCGCTGCTCTCAAACTGCTGCTGCTTCTATGGAATGAAGTCTGGATCATGATAGGACATCTGGAAGCAAACAAGACCCAGCACTGCATGACCACTGTTTCATGGCCACTGATTACAGAATCAAAGAATAATTTAGGTAGAAAGGAGCCTCTGTAAGTCTCCCGGTTCAATAAGCCCTGATTGGAGCAGTTCAGACTGCTCAGGACTTCATTCAGCTAGGCAGAGATTCCACAGACTCCAGCCTGTCTTTTCCAATATCCGTTACTCTCAATGAGAAAACACTTCCCCCCGTATTTATTTAGAATCTCCCTTGTTACAGCTTGTGTTCAGATCCAACTGACTCAGTTACACAAGCAAAAGAAAGGAAGAGAAGGAAGAAGCAGCTGTTCTCAGAGAAGAGAAACCTTCCTACTGACCAATCTCCCTGGTAAAAGGAAATGTTTAGTTATGCAAGTCTTATCTTCACATATCTATACCTTTGTATAGCAGCAGAAAGAGCTCAGGTCCTGATTACACCATAATTCCATTTCCAAGAAGTTGTAAACAAAAAGCCAACCCCAAAAGGTTACCTCAGGAATAAGAGAACTTGTCAATTTACGAAATCCTGCATAGTTTTTCCTTTAGATTTTGTTATGCAGAATGCAAAGCTCTCAGATGAACACTTACAGGTGTAAGTATTCTTTTTACAGCAACATGTTTCACCATTGGAAGCAACTTAGGCTATTCTATTTTTAACTTGGAAGATAATCTAATAAAATTTCAGCATTTACATAATGTGATTTTAAGCTAACCACTATTTAAATAATTGCTGATCAAGCACATATAGTTTCAAGGAACAAAAAATCCTACTGCATATGACAAAATGCCAATTAATAGAGTCATCCAATTTTAATTCCAAATAGATTGCCCATCATTTTTTCCAAGACTATTGATTCAATCAAAGCAAATATTCATCTTAAAGTTTTCTATGTATGTCACACTTGCAGCTCTAACCAGATATTAAGTAAAAATCAACTATTTCATCATTAAAGCATAATAAAAATATACCTGAATGCAGAGTATTTGATAAGATTTGAGCTGTCTTCAATGTTCCATTGGTTTGTGTTGATTTTAGTGCTAGTCTAACATTCAGCATGCCAGTAACAATGAATAAGCCTAATGCATTACGTAAGTGTAAGCTGATTAAATCCTTGATCCTGAAGCCACCTCTTTTTCCCCCTCCCCCTCTGATTTAAAACTTAGCACAATTAAAAATCTTAGTTTTAAACACTTCCAAAACATAATTTGTACCATTTCAGGCACAAAACCCACCACAGTTTTACATTATTATAGCACCTTCAGGTTTTTGTCTTTCTTGTATTTTAATAATTTCCTAAACCTGGTAAAAGTCCTTTTTAAAGTGATCAGTTCCCTAACAAATTTTAATTTTGTGGCCAACTGTTTGGGATTAAAAAAAAATAACATGTATTGAATGGCATGAAGATAGCAGTGTTATTCAAGTTACTAGGTCTAAGCTTTACCCATAGAAGTTCACAGCAAATTGAATTAAATACAAAGCCATGTTACTATAACTCAGTGCTGCCAAGAAGGGAGATTGTAAGGCATTCTGCACATGCTAGTCCTAATTTCCTAAAAATATTATGTCTCTAATGTAGTATATATGCTACAACCTACATGGAGGAATAGATCAGGGGAGGTCATGAAAGAGTTATGTCCCCCCAGCACTTTACAGCACTATGATCTCACTACATTGTCAATATGACAATGGAAGCAGGATAAACGGATCCCTGCAGCAGAGGGTATCAGCCAGTGTTCTCTACAGAAAAGGAACGTAGAAAGCAATACATGATTAACTGCTTTGAATAGGGGAAAAAATTCCTTCCACGGGGCCCACAAGCCATACACAAAACAAGCTGCAAAGACCTGCAAACTGACTAAACAACTTTGTTGCTACATGAGCGTGTCTGTGAATTTTAGATGTTCATTATCGGGCAATGCACAGAATTGTTGAATCTGCACAATTGTTTTTAACATTTTAGTTATCTTTTTTATTTAAGACCTCTCAGCTTGAAAAACCTGATTTGTTTGCTTTTACACCTTTTAAGCAGTGTTTTCCCTGAGAAACAGCCATATGCACATTTGAAAATTGACAGTGTTTCATAGAGACAATATAACTATTAATTGGTGACCTCAAGTGCTTTTATTGAAATTTAAAAATGTTCAAAAATAGCAAAATATAGCTACAGTGCTTCAGTAAAGGCAGCAGAATGGCCCTGAGCAAATGAGAGCAGACTATGGTCTGCAGAGTCTTCATTAGTACTGAGGACGAGACAAGAGAGGAGAAATTAGGGGGAGTTTCAGCTCAGGAGTGGAAGGACTTTAAGTCATGGTAATTTTGAAAGAGATTTCCTATGTTTTACTTGTAAAAGAGACAGTGTTCAAACCAGGATTCACAGGTTGCCTATGCTACGTAATATGTGTTTTAAATTAGAAACTGAGTTATATTTTAGCTAAAAAAACAGGCATAGAAATGAGCCAAGTTCATAAAAAACAGTATAAAGAAACGGCTCTGAGGGGTAAGCAAGTTCTTCTACAAGCATCTGAAAACATCCCAATCCCTAGATACATTTTCATGTTTTAACATATGAGGCAATGCCATGAAGAGACCAGTGAGAAAAATCAAACAAGAAAAGATGTCTGGAGAGGCAATACTAGCATGAAAAAACAACATAGTTGTTTTTTTCTTCAAACAGAATAAATAAAACAGATTAGAACATTCAGTAATTAATAAGATTCTGAAGCTTCTCACATCACATACATGGATTTCTTTCTAGACAGAAAATTTTGAGTAGTTGATGAAAAAGACATTGTCCCATTCAATTTATAACAAAAACAAACAATCAAAATAGAACAAGATATTTTTTCACCAGTTCCCACCATAACATCTTGAAAAGTAGTAATTTTTAAAGCATTAAGTATTTGAGTGGCATTGATCCAAACCTTTAGGACTTATTACATACCCCATTCTCTGTACGTTTCTCCACAGGTATATTTATGCCATTTCTTTGATTTTGGGCTTGACGGCCACCTAAAAGTAAAGTATCATTCTTAGTGCAAAGTTCAGTTTTCAACATAAATGGGTTTTACTCTTGAATCTGTTCTTGAATGTACAACCAGTTCTGTTCAAGAATTTACATGACACTTTTATCTGTGAATTTTTATTCTGCCAGTTCCAACTCTTTCCTATCTGGTTATCAGCAGAAATAAATCAGCAGAAATCAGCAGAAATAAAGCATTTACTTCACAGACTTTCTCAGTTAAAAGTACAGACATGCAGCTCTACCTTCCTGACTTCTACTTAGGCAATATGTCATGAAGAGCAGTGTAGTGAGCGTGACTGCTCAAATTTCATATTCTGCATCCACATGAAGCCATAGCTTCAATTTAATACATTAACATTATAATTTCTAAAGTTATAAACAACTGTAATCTACAAATTGATCCACAGGTCAGTGACAAATGAATGAGCTGTGCACGCATGGTTCACAAGCAACATTTTCTTTGTACATGAAACTCCGTGGCTTCAGGTGTATCTTAAATTTCTTAACATACTTTATATTTGCATTGCCCAAAAGATGACAGAAAATTTTCTGAAGTACCTAATTAACACAAAATTCCTCATACATTTTTGGGCTTGCTACTTCTGAATTCGAAACAAGCAGGAACAACTTAAAAATAAGAGAAGAAACCTCAGCTGAAAGCAATAAGGAGTCAGCCAAGACTTGAAATCCTGTTGTTAGAAGTAGTCAGATTAGCTGAATGAGTAAGGATAATCTGAGCATGCAAACACACATCTCACTGAGACACCTTTCCTGTCCTTCAGACAGTCTGACAGCTATTAAGTATATAATGCCCAGCCTCAGAACCCTTTTCACAAATCAAGTGCAGTCTTCACTAGTAAGTTTAGAAAACTCAAACCCTTCTATTTTTTCATTCTGGTCTTTTTAAGAAAGCTCACTGAATAGGGCACTGTTTACTATAAACACTTGTCCTGTAGAACCAAGCAGAGCAGTGATTTTTCAAGATGCAAATTATCACCACTATTAAATATACCTTCATGAAGTACTGAAAAGTAAAGGCACTGAAACCTCTGCCAATGATGCCTGTAAAGAAGACTTGAGTTTCTAAGGGAGCCAAAGGAGTTTACAAGTCTCTCTCTGGTGCAACTGAAAGAACATGAGGTCAAAAAGAATAATCCCAACCTCTAAAAATGTAGGGACTTTCTTTCAACAGGAAAAAACTGCCTCAAGTCTCTATACCCACCAAAATTTTTGGATCAAAATTAGGATCAGAAGAGAAACTGATCTTACTATTACTAAGCAGACTGGTAGAAATTATTCTAGAGAAAGAAAGAGAATAAGAATAAATGTGCCACTGAGGAAGGTTCAAAATGGCTTTGGTACAAGGAAGTTGTATTGCATGCAGTTATTGAACCTCACTGAAAGAACTGATAACCAAACTCACTTCAGAAATCTTTGGAATATGTTTTGGTAACAACACTACAGGATGACTGTACTTACTCTGTTCATTGCTTTCAGCTGGTGACTCCTCATGACGAAGAAAAAATTTCACCTCTTCCCTGCGGGGACCCCATTTCTGTAGGTGGTCATACATCATGTGATCGAAGGGTATGGGACGTTCTAAGAGCACAGGACCAAAACAAAACTTGTTAGAACTCCTTTAAATTAAGCAAAATTATACAAAACTCTCATTAAGGATCAGAATATCCTTTTGGGTAGCAATTGAATCGATCCAATGTATTTTGCCTTATGCAAAGTCAAAGAAACAGGTAGCAACAGAGAGCAGTTGCACGGTTACTAAAAGCTGGCTTGTTACTGTGACACAGCTCAGTGTTCCACAGCAGTACATAAACACTTTGCAACACCAGACAAAAAAATATCAGTGTTTAGGAACCCTAATTTAGAAAATAGCAACTCTGCTCCCCATCACCACCAGATGGGTATTTTGTTCTATTATTAAAGTGATTCATTCAGTTTGAACTGCTGGGTTTCCACTCAGCCTAGAAGCCTTATCATTATATTGACATTTCGTCTCCAAAGAACTTGAGCAGGTGCTCCCACTCCAGTACACTATGCTAGACACTAAATTCCACTATATCTGGAATTACTGGCAACTCAATGAACAAATAAAGACTAAATTCCATGCAGCAGTCAGTATCTTTGTTTTTCCCTAAAGAAACAGAAAACATAGTGTAGTTATTTCTTCCAAACTGATAAAATATATTAAGATGCTGCACGTAATATAATCAGTATTTCAAAATGAAAATACATTTAAAAAGTGAAGTTTTTCACTGCCTCCATAATTATGCTTGCATTTATTATCAAATGTTTTTATTAAGGTAAGAAAATCTCCGGTTTAAGATCTAATATTAAGCACAGTATTAAAATACATCTTTTTAATTTTGTTCTGTTTTGTAGAAGATATTTAATTAGCTTTCCTACATGTAGCACCATGTCAAATCAATACCACTAAAGAAAATCGTACTTCAGTGGAAACCAAAGCTGAATTTTGCATTCTTCATTGTTAAAAGCAAAATGCTCTTGGCTGCCAAAACCCAAACCACAGTAACTCCTACCAGGAAAAGCACCACTAACAACAGGTTGTCCATTTCATACTTTACCCATTTGACATGAGAAGACAAAATGATTCAAAGATATAAGAGAAATCTTGGGGAAATCTTGGGAAAACCACATCACAAATATACCTTTATATAACAAAATTCACCTAAAGTTATATGCATTGTGAACTACATAAATGTATAGCTGTCTTAACATTCTTGGGATACTTAATTGTACTACAGAACACTACATTTTTATCACTTGTTTCACAATGCATTTAACACAATAAAGTGTTTTCTCAAAATACGTCATCTCAAATATGTATGTGATTAACACAATTTAGCCACAGTTAGATCTAGTGGCTTTCAATGGGAAAGGGTCATTTAAACCACAAGTTAATTATATTCATCAGCTGACTGGTTACTTATCTTCAAAAAAACTGCAAAACAAACAAATCACAACACCTGGATTTAAGAAAAAATGAATTATTTTCTTAACTTCAGCTCGCTCCTCACTCAAGTGGAGTCCAAGAAACATTGTCAATAATGTTTAAGCACACAAGAAGAAGGTCAGTGGCTTATTACAACTCAGTTCTTAAGCAGGAATTTTAAAAACATGATTTTCAGGTTTTTCAACTCCTAAAGTAAAGTAAGATTTCAAGTGCTTTGAAGCATATCCACTAAAATTGCAGCATGAGTCTTCTAAAGATCACAGAGTGTAAAAATATTTAAGTGGTTTACTTCAGAGACTTTAGGACACAGAAGATATGAATCTTTAGGAATTTCTCCCAAATAGAAAAATTGCTAGGTAAACCCAGCTAGAACTGAAGCTTGGTAAGAAGGTACTAAGAAACTGGATGTCTGAACAGGGCTGGGCTAATTCTGGAATGGTGAGGAGTGGCTGCAGCCTTGCTCCTGGTTAAGCTGGTCTCCCATTAAAAGTAATGGGAGTTTGTCAAATGAACTCCTAGGAGTTAGTCAAACTAGGAGGTTTCGTTTACATAATGTACCTCGAATAATTAAGGCTAATATTTTTCAGACATGGCAATGGAAAGAAATGGCAAAGACATTTTCTACTACTTGTGCAGTTCTTTTACAAAAGCAATTTGGGATATGTTGCCCTAAATTAGGCAGAAAACAGGTTAAAGTAATAACAGCGTCATCAGCATCACTGAAGCAGATGAAAGATAAAGAAGCACTAACCATTCTGTGCAACTTGGCTACAGGACAGATCCAGAAAAGAAAAAGGACGAAGAAATGGACATTAACACTTGACACAAGGCATAGTGAGAATCTACGTCTCCATTCCTTTCCTCAGTTTAAATCCTTTAAATCTATTAAAACTGCAAGAAGAAAGCACGATCTTATATTTGCTGTATAATAGTACTAAGAGAGATTTTCTCGAAATCTCTGTTCTTTAAGAACCAAAATCAAAACAAAACAAAGAGAAATGCTACAGTTAAACTCTTCCCAATTGTTAGAGCTTCAGACATATTTCACAGAATATGCTGAGTTGGAAGGGACCCGCAAGGATCACCAAGTCCAATCCTTAGCACTGTATATTTGTCACTAATTGTTTTCACAATACTACTTCAAACCTTTTTTTTTAGTTAAGTACAAAAGCATGAAGAAAAGGTGAAATAGGAAAACTAGCGTAGAGAATAATAAACAGCTTGGGTCCCTATACTTTAATATGTCAAACATTATCTAGAGAATATTTGTTTTAATGATTAAGTGGAAAACCATGGTGTATGCATATACCCATACTTATTTGCAAAAACTGCCTTAGATTTTAAGTTGGATCAAAATTCTAAAATATTTTTGAGAACTGAGCTAGACTCCTTTCCTTTTAAGTAAAAGTTTTGAGGATGGGCTTGTTTTAAGTACTCTGAAATGAAACACCCTGTAAGACAAACACAGATACTGCAGCAGCGTTTCAGAAAAGAGTTGCAAAATCCTTCTCTTGGAACTACATATCCACAACTTAAACTTTCAGGCTTCAGAATCTCTTTTTATCCTGACTAGAAGTGTCCTGCTAAATGTGTAATAAACACACTTATGCCTGCTCTACATGAAACCAGAATGCACAGTAATGGATTATCTCCACAGTGGGGGAGTTCACTGTGAGGTCTGGAATGAGTCTTTTTCCCCCAAGCTTGCAGAAGCACACTTGTAGTAAGCAACTATTTCTTTCACACCCACTTGCCTCTAAGTTACCACTGCACTGAGGAATACCAATTATGACCAAATACTGAAGGGCATTCCAGATGTAAATGAAGTGAACTACTGGGTGGATTTAAAGGTTGAAATCCATTTTCTCTCGGCATATACTACAAGTTCCTGGCATCACACCTGTCTTTCCACCTCCTTACCAACTGCTATTTGCAATAGCTGGGGAATGAGGAAGAATATTCTGTGTTTTTTTCTGCTATTACAGTATGAGAAATCTATGTAAAAAGAGGAAGCTTCAAACTGACAAAGCACAAGGTGGTACAAAGTATACTGATGTATCAGGAATGAATGCTATTGACTTTTTCAGCTATTACTCATCTCAGGAAACTGGAGAGGGAACAGGAATGAAATACCAAAATCAAATGTGAATAAGCCAAATGCTTAGGTCATGCAGCTCTGAGAAGAATCAGCTTCTTAACTTTAATGCAAAGAATATCTAAGCTACTTTACAACTCATGGGAAGCTCTTCAACCATTTCTTTGTCACACAAAAACAAACAGATAAAAGCTACAATAATAAATAAACAAGTATGTTTTCCAACAGCTAGGTTATTGTAATGTTCCTCTGAACTCTAGAAATCTTACATAATTTTTGGAACCAAACCTGCATAGATTTTAATACCATTTTTCTGGAAGAAAAAGAGTCTCTCTCACCCTCTAAAAATAAAAATGAAGTGTTTCTCATTTTTCTGTACATACACATTCAGAACAGGAAGATTACTGGAAGAGACTTTTGGAAGAGTATTTTGTCAGATCAATACAGTTTGGGAAATGGACAAGCTTTTGGGCAGACAGAATGTTATCTGTACTGATAATAAAACTACAATCTGCAAGCCCTGATGCTTTGAATTTGAACAGACATGCTTTATTCAGCTGGGCTACCTAAAAGAAGCTGTAGCTACCTGAAAAGAAGGAGGAGTTAAGCACATTCACAAGAGCACAGGTAGAGAGCTCTTTAAACCATAGTTTAAAGATTTTTATTGTTGCAACTGTTTCATGTAACTGTTTAGACTCCTATTTCCTACATGAGACCTTTGTTCCGAGCAAAATTATTTTTAAAAACTTCAGCAGAAAGAGCTCAGTTTAGCTCCCAAGAGCAGAAGGAAAAGTTATCATATTTACATCCTGTTAATAAAAAACAAAACCCAAAACTGTTTCAGTGAGAAATTTATGTACCCCAGACTTCGGGTCAAGAAGCTGAGGTGACAGATTTTATAACATTATCCTACATTTAAGAACAACAAAATAAATGCTTGTGTCGAAATTCCTGTCAGAGAACCTTAAAACCCGTGTGCAGGGCGCAGGACACCTTTTTTTGCTGACAGTACAGGCCTCTTTGAAAGATCCAGAAACAGATGCAAGTGTTCAATTCTCTCTTTCATTCCCTCTAGTCTTTTCTGTTCCACACTTTCAGCGGAACAGATCTATACAGTTATCACCTTGGGAATTTACCACGTGAAGTTAGATTTGTGACTCTTGCACCTTCGTGTGAGCTTTAAAAGAAACTTGGAGCCAACAACAAGTAGAAGCTCTGGGCAGGAGTCTGCTCCTACACTTAGGTGTCTGTATGTAAGTCTCTGCTTCAGGACACCGGGTGACACACAGTGCTCAAAGTTAACAGACAACCATCAGCTGAAACGGGTAATCTCCATGTTCTACTCACCATAATATCCAGATGTCCACTGACTTTAATGGGACCAAAGACATGATTCTCAGGGTAGTTACCTAAAATTTAGTCTTAGTCCCTCCATCACAACTTCCTAGATAAGTTTTATTTCCCACTTTATAGAAACTTTTAGCTTTAGGAATGTAACATTTGAGAAATAACATAATGCATCCACAGATAAAATATTTTCTCAATCTTAAAAGTTATCATAGAAAAGCTGTGCTTCTAAGGTCCAAGGGCTGCAAGGTATAAGTGCTCCTGGAAGATGTTGTGGATCACTTTTCCAGTTTCCAGTCACCCTTTGAAGCTAGTTGACAACATTCTTCCCTGCATTTTTTAAGAACTACACCCTCCAAGTATTGCGAAAACAAAAGTATGTTAGGTTTTCACAGACAAGTGATTGGAAAATATTAAGGATATCTGAGTTTCATTAAAAAAAGTCTGCAGACCCATTTTAGAAATTGGTGATGCACTTGGCATCATGCACTCTCCATTATCTAAATTCCCAGTTTGAAAAAGTTTTACCCCTCCTGCAAGTTCTATCCTTAAAGACAATTTTCTAAGTAACCATATATTGAATTTGTGTTCCTAGAACTGCAGACATGCTTAACCTGTCCCCTGCTCCCTCTTGCCTAAACTCCGAGTTTTCATCCAGTTAGGAAATTACTACTTGAGGCACCTTTTCCCTTTACAAAGTCTTAGAACACTTTAGAAGAGAGGAGGAATAGTTTTCCCAGGAGGAAAATATTCTGGATTGCTAACATGTAAAAGCTCCAAAGGCATCTGAATAATGCCTATTTTGTCTGACAAAAAGCCCCCAACCAAAATAAAACACCTCTATGCAAAATTTAAGAATTCAATATCAAGTTATGACCTCATCAGTCTTTATCCAGAACAAATGATAAAACAGCTTGAACGAGGGTGACCTCAGTAACTAAGAGATAAGAACAGGGGAGTTGAACAAGATTATCTTTAAGGTCCCTTCCATCCCAAACCATTCTTTGATCCTATTCTATGATTCCATGAGCATACCTAACTATTATCCTCACCCATCCATCAAGTCTACTTACATCCATACATTGATAAACTAAAACCTGGAAGCTTCTACTACATGCAGTTGCAAGAATCCCTCTAGAAACAGAATCCATTACACATGGATTTTGACACATTCTTGAAAAAAAATGGCCTGCCCTGTTATTCTATGAAATGACACTGCAATACAAATAGGATATGGGCACTACTACCTGCCCCAAGAGAGGCTGTCAAATCTTTGAGAGGAAATGTTCATGAATATTCTGGAGATACTGTCCCATTCTGGCATAATGCTCCCTGCAGAACATTTGCTCTTCATGATAAGAAGGAAAAATTTATACCCTTTCTTAACTTCAGGTTGTGTTTACATGCCTAACAGTGAGAAAACAGAACTGGAAAGAATGCAGGTGATGATCTGCACCCACTGACTGTAAGAAAACATCCTGAGATTCCCTACTGTCATTTAAATACCCTCCATTCTATTTGAAAAACAGAAATAAAGAACACTAACAGCTCCTATACATGCATTTTATCAAGCGCTCCATACTGAGGAAGAAAACAGAAAAAAAAATAAAAATGAAGAATTACATTAATGTCTACAGATATTGATTTACCATGCTTCGTGTCAGTTTGCTAGAAGAAGAAAAAAAAAAGTACAATTTGAAATAATATTTAAAAGGCAGCCTTGCTTTTTTATAACTGGTTCCCATATTTACATCCATTTCCACTGAACATTTTACTCACCATTTCCACGCCATACTTCAGCCAGATGGCAGCTCCCCTCTCCAGGCTCTTTGCAGAACTCCACTACATCGCGACAGGTTGTTTCTGGTGTAATTGGAACTTCTGTCAGAATCTGTTCATTGTTGCTCAGAAACACAGTTAATATCATCTGAAAGAAATGAAACAAAAAGCAGCAGAACATTAAAAAAAAAAAAAAGGCAACAAGATTACTGGTAAAATTCATAATCCCTTTGCAAATGGAAATGTATGCCTATGATTGGTTACCACATTCCAAGGTAGTTTTCAGATTCTTGTAACTTTGACAAAGATTTAGTCTTTTGTGTTGATTTTTTTCGACAGTGCATTGAATTGACAGGGTTTTTTTAAAAGCTTCAGCTGAAATGGTTTAGTTCTTGAAAATAATGCTGTGAGGGAAGGAACTATGGCTATGTCAAATGCTTGAAATCATAGTGTTTGAATGTTGAAAATAAATACATACTTTGGCAAAGTAACCAGAAGCTGCAGGTTGTATTCAAAGACAAGCATTTCTATGATACATTAAATCCTCTGAAAGACACCTGACCCTAAGCTCCTACTTAAAATTAAACAAATAATTTTATCCATTGTCTCTGCACCTTAATTTTCGATCTGTAGTCACAATATTGTTCTGTAAACTCATGGGGATGGAACAGAGATAACGTGATGTTTAGAAGGCAAAAGATACCACACTAATAGGTGTCCCTAAAGAGTGTGACAAAATTAGTGACTTTGTCTGCTAAGAGAGTTCTTCCAGATCTTTCCCATAAATAAAATGTGGCATCACATATTGAACCACAAAGACTAAACCTAACTATTTAAAAGCTCTTCATTAAATGAGCACTCTCCACTTAAACACAAGTTGTGCTTCAATTTGCATAGGCAATTCTTAAAAACATTCATAATACTTTTATCTATGGGACACATACATCAGCCAAACTGGAGATTTGCATTAATAACAGCTAGATACTGAGCGAGAGCAGTCTGTCTAATTTAGAAGTAGACTCAGGACAAATTCCAAGAAAGCCCAGGCTTCAAGCTCTCAGTCTCCTGTCAGTCCTCCAGGCTATTTCAGTCCATGTTCCTACTCTCCCTCAGCCTGCCAAGTTTGCATGCTGTATCCTGAAGTTTTCAAGTACCTACACTTCAACACAAAAAGCAGCCAAGACTGTAAATACACCAGAATTCACCCCTGAATTTCTCCATCAGGACCATTAAGGAAGCCAAACTAAAAGCTATAGTACAAGCTGGAGGAAGCTACAGGATGCAGCCAACAGACAATAATTAAAGTGCCTGTAACCACCTACAGTAAACAGCTCAGAATGTTATTTTTCCCTCAACAAAAGATTCAGACATAGTCCCAATATTCAGTGGCTGTGGACTGTATGTATTGTTTTACATAATAAGTATCTGATGTGGAATCTAGTAGTGGAATTTGACCTCATATTTAAGAAGAAAGAGTCATATATATGAACACAAACCAACAGGCTAGAAGAAACCTTAAGAGGTCATCTAATGAAGTCTCTTGGCCTCAGGCAGGATCAACTATACCTACATTACTCTGCAGAGATGCTTGTTTAACCTGTTCTGAAAAGGCTTTCATGATGGAAATTCCACCACTTCCCCAACCATCCACCCCAGAAATCCAGGATCGCTGTTTCAAGAGGAAGTTTCTTAAAGTCTAGTTAAAACTTTCCTTACCACTATTTAAACCCCCTAGTTCTTCTAGCCACAGGGGTAATAGAGAACACATCTTTTCCTCTTTTTTTCCCCTCTGCAGTTAAATTTAAGGAACATATAAATATGTAAGTAAATTAAGTAAATTAAACAACACCAGTTTGACAGAAAGTTATTAACACCATTATTCTAAATAGTTTCCCCATAACACTTGATAGCAATTTCAAAATAAAACCCAAGCTTCCCAAACTTTAGGAGCATATCAAGAGACCTTGGCTTTACTGAAGTCATGATATGATGCATACTGTCTCTTAATCATTTGTGTGAAAGACCTGTTATCCTGGCGTGAGAGGATAAAGGGAACAGCTTAATGCCACGTCATTTTACAGTTTCCAAGTTTTTATTTTTTTATTGCTGTAAAAGTAACACTGGCCCAGAAAAGTTATTCCATGTCTTCACGATTATCTGTCTGCTTCCGCAGACAGGCTGACAAAGAAAGAAAAGCCTTGGAGGCGTGAGTTATTCTATGTATCTCAGTCAATTCTCCATAAATTCAGATCTCAAGCGCTGCATAAACTCCAAGGCCCCTTGGCAAGACCAGGCCAAAGTTTGTTGTGCGTCAATCACACCACTTGATTCCCTCAGCTCAGAGTGTTCCAGTATTGTCCCTGCAAAGCTGTGTGTCACAGTTTCAGCCCAGGGAAAGGTATCTTGCTAATGAGGAAGCAAGGTGCTGTAGCCAACTATTGTCATAATACTCCTCAAGGAAACTTGATTGAGTAAGGATCTATTTTTAACAGGTTGTCTGAGTAATACCAAAGGAACTGAAACACTGTGCTGCGAAACAAATGTCCTGAAACATACACAAGAAGATTCAAAATATTGAAAATTAATATATTGCAATATTAATTGGATTTTCAAGTCAGTGTCATAGCTGTCCCTATTTATGGAATAAGAATCAGAGGTATTTTATAGCAATAACATACAAAGAAGCATTGATGGAGCCTGGAAATTTGAAACACGTGCATGAAATACACAGTACACTGAACTAAATCAGCTTTATGAAAAAAAAATCCTTAGTCAAAGATTAGGACACAGAACTGGTAAGTCCTTTGATTTTTTTAAAAAAATTGATTCCTAAATAGGAACAGCTGTATAAAATGCATGATCATGATCATTGTAACATTTCTTTGGTAATCTCTCAATTCAACCATTCACAACTTTTAATACCTGAACATAACGTTACACAAAAGGATCAACCTAACACTCAAGAGCGAGTTACCTCAGGGTTTTTAAATTATGTATTTTTTCCACAAGGAACATCAAGCTCCAAATCTTACATTTCCCTCCTTCTCCTCACCCCACACATGGGTGTTACCTGTCTGCTACTCCCCTCTATGGCTCCTGCTACTTAAATCAATGGTTTTATTCCAATTTTCATGAATTCTCATCTCTTTTCACTCTTTTTTTTTTTTTTAGCCTCCTCACAAAATCTAGTGTATCCCTTCACAGTTCAGGTCTTTTCCATGCCAGATAAGCTACAGCAAACCTCACAACCTGCCTTTGAAACTACTCCATCATCTCACTCATTTCTCAGCTTACAGACATCCCCTTTCTAGGAAAGACTTGGAATCAGAGCTCTACCCAAATCTTCCCTGCCCAACAGATGCTTCTCAAATAGTTGTACACATTCCTCTTGGTATGTCATCTCCCCTTTTTCCATTCCCTCTTCAAACCATACTCCCTGTATTATTTAAAGGGCACGCTTCATAATCCCTGCAGTTTCTCAAGGAGGTAGAAAACAGGGATAAACCTACACGATTTTTTCTTCGCTTATTATCTCATCTCTTCTACAGCTGAATAATGTCACCTCCGAAATTTCAACAGGCATCATTCACAGAGATGACACAGTTTTATCTATCTAGACCTGATCTCTTGCTAAGCAAGATGAAATGTTGACAATCTTCAGTTGACTCTTATGAGTGCACAGCTGTCAGTTCAAGTTTCACAGGGCTGTAACACAGTCCTTAGTCATGTTTCTCCAATGACTCCCTGGATTTCATTCATCATAACACAGAAGTACCCATCACTGTGAGCTGTAGGAGAAGCATCTGTGACACCAACCACCGTGTCTCAGATCTATCTCTAGTTTTCCTGTACCATGTGTAAGACAGAGAGAGTTCTGGGGGTTTTTTCCATCAAGTGGTCCAGCTAAAACTCTCAGAGTTTGGTAACTGGCCTATTCCGTTTCCCAGCTTTTCACTGGTGTGCCTTTTTCTCTCATGATGACTACCACAGCAAAATTCATTCTTCATGCCACGGCCTTGACCGTGTTGCCTTTCTGCATCAGCCCTGATAAGCACAATTTATTTGCCTTCACTTCCTCACTGGAACTGTAATCTTGTTGCCTATCATTTTTCACTCTCTATCAAGAAACTGATGTCAAATTGGTCCTTTCCACCTGTTTCTACTCTCCATGTGCTTAACAGGTGGTTTTATGGTTTCTTCTGTGTTGTTCATCAGGCCTTATATGCACCTGCAAAGTGACATCATTATTTCCCTTGAAGATCCTCCCTTGCTGTTCTGGCTAAAAAAACACATTAGACACAAGTAAGCTGTCAGTATGCTGAAAAGTGCTGCCAGTCAGGCTAATAAATATTGTTTTGCCTCCTTAGGCTTCTGTAACTATCCAGTTCATCTCTTTCTTCAACCCAAACCAAGATTCCAAAAGCTGTGAAAGAGAGATTCATTCATAACTTGGCTATCACATGGCAGAGACCCCACAGGGCCACAACTAAATGCCTTCCATACAACAATATAGAAACAAATAATCTTTCAAATTAATCTGATGTCCTTTGTTCTAAATGAGCTTGGTCAGGCTGTCCTAGAAACCACCTTGACTTCCCTACTTGAGTTTTGCTACTTGAGTTGCACTCCCCTAGTGCAATGCAATTACTTATGACTGGAATAAAATTAGACCACGACCATAAAAACAGCTGATGTAGCATATTGATTTTTACCTAAGATACAGCCTGGAAAGCTAAAATGCCCATTGCTGAATGAAGTCTTTGCCTCACCATTTTTCTACCATCTTACTGAAAAAAACCTAATTTTTTTTTAATCTTCAGTTAATATAAAAAATTAAAAAGCATGTACACATTTAATTAAATAATCATTAAAAAAATTTGTGAAGACAAGAACTATATCTCACTCAACTACTACCTTATGCTACCAAGACCTGAAATGCTGCAGCTTGAGAAGAAATTAACTGCACACCCACACCTCCACTGCCTTATGCCCAAGCTAATTTACTAAGTCAGACAGCTGACAATATTTATTATAAAAACAACAACACAGTCCATATAAGTAGGTTTCTCCTGATACCCTACTCATAAAAAATTGAATTATTTAAGCTATCAGAAAGCAATCAGACAAGTACTATTTCAGGTCATGCTGAAACATTAGAATTCAAAACAAGTCCAAGATTATTTTCTTAGAGTAATATTGATATTCAACTAGCAAAAGAGAAATAGTGAGTTCTGTGGATGAAGATGGGAAATTACTCAGCTGGCTTTTTATTTTACATATAACCATTTTTTAACTAAACCCCATATTTCCACTCAAAACCAGAGTTGCTGGCAAAAAATTATAGGAAGATCATTACTTTTCCTGCATGTAATTTTATGTTCACAATCAAGCTAAGTTAAAAAAAAAAATCACATCCATGAGAGTTTAGAAGCACTCAAACAGTGAACCAAAGGTTAAGAAAAAAAACCAAAACCCACATCCCAAGAATATGAAAACCATGAATTTTTTCCTTTGTGCTACCCACTACTCTCATTACCCAAATTTAGATACGTGAATGCCTACCTGATATTAAAGGTATTGTGCATAATACAGAATTCTGTGTTAATACTTCAGTCAATCTAAGAATTATCAAGCATATGATTGCAAGTTAAAAACATACTGGATATTTAATATAGCTAAATTCACACACTGTTTAGTCATATTAGACTCCCCTTTTGCCTTTTTTTTCTTTAAATCAATCTAGAAATTTCACTGTGTAAATGAACAACAACAACAAAACCCTAACAACAACAAAAACAAACAAGGAAAAAAAAAAACAAAACCAGAAACAGAAACAAAAACAAAACCAAAACAACAAAAAAACCCTTCTCTTCCAGCAGATCAATAAAAAGACATTTCAGATACAAGGCTGACACACAATGAACTTAAAGTACAAAACACATTTCTAATGGAAATGCCAACTTCATTCCTTCTGTTTCATAGGAACTGGAAGGCATTATCCTCTCACCATACACTTTGCTCTAATAGACCATTCCAGAACATCTATTTATGATCTCAAGCTTTGCCATTTCAGAGGGTTTAGTGGTGCCTACAACTTCAAGACGAGAAGAATCAGCGAAGAAAAGACTTCAAAGTAAATCTCTTTTGAACAGTACAGACCTCAGCATCTCCCAAAAAGTTTTAATAACTTTCATCCTCAATTTTGCTAACTTGAGAGTCCCAGGAGCTTGCTATATTCAAGGTACTACTACAACAGTTTTAACTGATATGTCCAAACCCATGTCTTACTAAAATGTCACAGTCCCATCAATCACATATGAACTTTGAGGAAGACCGAGGTTTTCAATTACTAGAAAAATTATAGAATAAGAGGCAAGCAAAACATGAAGAGGTGAAAAATCACCCCCCTGGTGACGAGACATACCAATATGCAGAACTTTGCATGTGGAATGGTCAGAGAAAAAAAGTTACAAGTTATCAATTATCTCATGCAAGTTTGCTTCCCTGGAATTCATGCCATTACATAAAACTTGCATCAGCTACAGCTGTAGAAATTCTAGTTGCATATTTCAAGCATTAAAGCAGAATATTAACTTTATTTGCAGTATGAATACTGACCCTTTTTAAGATTATAGACTTAATTAGGTAAAGTTTTAAGAAAGTACATTTTAAACCAAACCAGACTATGAAATTGTAACCACAGAATTGTTTTAATTTAAAGCCATCTAAAGATAGTTTCTTGACTCAAGTCATGAGTATTTCTTTATACTACTGAGATTTCAGAACTATCAAGTCCCAAATAAATCTGATGTTATTGTATGTAAACTCCAGAATAACAGCAAGATTAAACAGTTTGACTTCTCTATATTAAAAAGAAACATTTAAAGTCCATCTAATAAACAAGTTATTCACCAGCATGCTCTGTTCCAATAATTATCTGTCTTCAGAATGTAGCTTTTATTTTTAAAAACAGATCAGTTAAGAATTTCTTGCAGTATGTTTATGAGTCTTATTTAAAATAAGACCATTAAGACATATAGCAAATTTATTAACCATCACTGTGGTTTTCATCAGGAGATTTCTTTCCTCTAAGATCATCTTGTTTCTTTTCCCCATATATGGTGGTAGAAATAACTGCATTCTATTTCCATATTTCTAAACACCAAGTTTGCAAGGAATACAAAAATGAGTAAATTTTTCTGCCAAAATGTAGACTTGTGAAACCAACAGTTTCTTACTACACTTTCAAATTTGAAGCCAACTGCTTCCATATGGCCTGCAAAAGAATCCACAAAATTGGGAGTAAATCTCAGACACTAAAAATGTAAAGCATTCAGCTATGGGCTACTTACAAACATTAAAATCCTTAAATTTTACTATTGATAGACTCAAGCATTCATAACGTTACTCAAAAATACAAACAAGTTAATATTATTTATGGCTATTTGTGATCTTGATAAAATCTGAAAATGTCACATTGCCTAAATGTACTTTAATATACTTAGCACACAAAAGCATTTTTTGCATAAGCTCATATGCTGGTTACATTAACTTGTTATTTTGCAATCACTTAAAAAAAATAAAATTGATCCAACTTGAGATCCACCTTCAACATGCTCTGCGCAAGACAACCTGCCCACAGAAAACACAACCAGGAGCTTGTCAGACAATAGTTGTGCACAAAATTACTTCTCTTGCTGGAGCACAGAAACCATTTTAATTAATAAAAAAAAAAAGCCACAAGTATTGAACTCCTCTTATAGAAATGTAGAAGTATAGTATATATAAAAGCCTTTTAAAAATGTAGGAAAATCTTGTGCAAGGCCTACATGTATGTGATGGCTTAAAGCATTGACAGAACCCACAGACATTTCTTCCCAGGACTTTCAGGACTTTGTCCTCTTCATGAGCTTTCACATGTGACAGCAGGTGTTCAACAGGATTCAGACGATCTCAAAAACCTACACCTACCTGATATTTATTTGTTGAAGGGATACTTATGACACTTTCTTGCTTTTTGTTATGGGAAGAAACAAAAAAAAAAGCTACAGCAACAATTGTAGATCTGGAATTTGAGGCCCCTTACACCTGCAGTGGCAGGATTTCTCTAGGGCAGGGAAGTAAGCCAAAGGAAGGAAACAGCAACTATCATCATCAAGATAAATGCACAGATTACTAAATGACAGGTACTAGTGGTTAACTGAAAGACTTCCAGAGCTCTAGGAAAACAATACCTAATGACAACAATAGCAACTAAAAGTTCACCTGTGTAAACAACGAAAACAACCCACAATCTCTACAGGCTGTGAGAAGCAAGACATGAATAGGCCCAAAAAAACAACTGACCTAGCAAATGTTAAGTTTCTAGCATCTCCCTAAGGCAGAAGAGTGACACGATCATTTAAACATTGTAATCCTATACTCTGTTCTATTAGAAGTCACAATCAATCCATGGTAGTGAACCATTATTGCCAGATCTCCAGACATTATCTTTACAGAAGCTGTTTATTGTTTGTCACAACATTGGAACACCTTCTTATAGATTCAGACAGTTCTGTTAAAAGTAAGCAGGAGCTGAGATTTGGATAAATTAAAATTTAAAAGGTGGGCAGTAAACTTGTGGCTACGGAAGGGAAAAACGAGTATAGCTTAAAATGGACTAGCTAAAAAAAAACCAAAGAGATTGCATCACAAAGAAAACTATTATTTTAAAAGAATATCTGTCCAAGTGCAATATTTAACATTATCAGCTAAAGCAACACAGCCTGACGTTAGAGAAATCTATAAAACATGCCTCTTGTGATGTTTTCTAGTGGAAAATGTAATTTGGCACTTGCTACAGAACGAGTTCAACATCCCTGCATCATATTATCTGTTGGCTTGATTCCTAAATTGCTACATCTGGAGAAACAGCAAGAGATCTTGTTGTTGCTCCTTGACGCAAATAATTCTACCAAAGGACTGTCAAGACACCAGTTACCATGTAAAGAGACCTTGGAACACAGGGATAATTCCAGGTATGCTGACAAGCTCTTGCTGAGCACATTTCTCCATCAGGCAACAAAGATTACAAACGGAGAGATGTTTATTCTTCACACAACAAGGCTTTGAAATTTTATTTTCTTTCCTAAAAGACTGTGGGCCAAATGTTATATTTCATGATATACACAACTATTACTAAGAGGTGGAAACTGGAAACTCTCCTTGAAAGACTCTCTGCTCTAATCAGTTGATGCTGGATTTCCTAAACCCCTTACAACGTTCATGACAACTCAATGCATAAAAATAAGTTTTCCTCACCTCGCAAATCAGCATTCTCTGATTTGTTATAGGATTATTGCAAATGGGTCTTACCATCTACCAACCAAGAACACAAGACTGATCTTCAAATTAAACAGTTTTGAAGAAGTCCCAGAGGTTTTTTTGACACTTGCTGTCTTCATTAAGGACACTGTTTTTTATCTTCTAGAATATTTTTTACTGTGAATCTTAGGATGACAAACCTCATCTAGTACTGCCTGCCTAATTTCAATGAGATTTATCTAAAGTACCTGTAAAATAAACCAATAAAAATCAGCAGTCACATCAATTTTGTGCTGATTATTAAATAAAAAAGTAAAAGAAATTGCTAATCTATTTAAGAAACTAGCAAATAGCCTTGCTATAACTATTTTAGTAGGTGTTTAGGCTTATAAATATGAGAATTCTTTAAATAATGGATTCCTGCCAAACTTGAAGAAAACTGCAGCAGTTGCTGCATTTGCAAATGCATGGAACACCACTAAATGCAGGAAAAGTCAGAAATTCAGAGGACAGCGAGATTCCAGATCAAAACAACAGCTGCACTGGTGCAATGATCTTTCCTCAAGTCCATTTGTCCATGAACTCCAACAGCTCTATCTTGATACAATATGAACAGGATGCCCACAGTTCTACTGTTCTTCACATCTCCAACCCAGGGTCCTCCAAACCAAACACTTCAGAGAGTTCAGGGGGGACCCCCAGTAAAGGGCCAAGTGTGGCCCCACAGCCCTCAGGGAAAAAGAGGGAGGCACTACTCACTGTGGCACTACAACTGCATCCCATTGTTCAACATCACACACAACTTAATCCCAATGTTCAGAGGTCCAAATCTTTCGTATCTGACAGGGTAATCAGCATGCCACACATCAAATGCATGACAAGCTTGGAACAACAGTCCTAAAGTATTAGCTGCCTATTCCATTTCATCAGCTGATGGGATATGAATAATATGTTAAGAAATACTATTAAATATTTTACTCTCCAAACCATTATGGAAGCACGTGGCTGAAGAACAACGTAACTGTAGTGCTGTAAAATACTCAGTAAATGTGGGTGAACTGGCAATAAATTAAAAACAAAACTAAATGAATCCAAGATGACTCAGCTTCAGAGATCATTTTATTACATAAGAATCTCAGTTTTCCAGTCGGGAAAAAAAACAATTTGCATTCACCAAAATGAAAGGTTTTAAAAAGACCCCACCCAAAACAAAAAAATCCATTAACAAACCAAAACCAAGAAAAAACATACACAGTCAAAACCCCCTGAAGCCCCAAACTCTACAAAACAGGACATTCTCCCACAAGACTCATGAACCAGGTGAGAGATAAGAAAGACAAGAAATTTAATATTTTATTTGTATTTGGTGGGGATATGGAGCAAAGTCCTACTCAAGCTTTCTACATATTGGCATTAGCAACAGTGCAATTCATTTGGAAAGAAAGCTCAGTCTGACACCCCAAGGCAAAGCTGAAGAGCAGGTTCAGTGTAAGGGTTTGGGTCCATTTCCCTGAAAGAAAACTTCATCTCCAAAATCCACATGCAACAAAAGTGTCCCACCAAATTTGTATCACAGAACTGAGTGTTCTCAAATTATTAAAAATATTTTGGCCTAAGATAAGGGCAGGGAGGTGCTGATGTTTCTACAGTCTTGTGTTCGACCTTGTCAACAGCTACAGCAAAGTCATCCAAAATCCACTGAATTCCAGAAAAGCCTGACCTACCTACTGCACTGAAAAATCATCTCATTGAAAAAGTTTAGGATACAAAGACAGTCATTTGGATCTTTTCTTTCACAAACTTTTCAACAAAGCACCCCCCCCCCCAAAAAAAAGTAAAACCATGAACCAAAACAAAACCACCCAGCGTAGTATTCTACTAAAGGTCACACTATTTGGCTACTTGTCAAATAATAAAGGTGATTTGGAGCACCAAACAAAATTTTTTGATTTTACAAACGAGGAAGAACTTGTACAAAATCTACAGATACAAAAACATATGCAATGTTCCAACAGGAACCAGCACTATTCCTTCCTTTTTATTTTCAGTCGAGTGAAAGCAGAAGGGACTGCCACGGCTTTCTCCCACTGAGCAGAAAGTATTAACAAAATACTGATTGTTTAGTGCACTGCTTTCAGGGAATACCAGCCATTCAATCTCAGATGTAAAAATGTTATCTGGCTTGGTAAAAAAGTAGTAAGTGAAAAGTGAATAAATCCTTGGGGATTCAACAGGCAGCCTGCAGAATTTTCCTTTCATCAGAGTGGAATAACTATTTCCAATACATTTCTTCAGTTTTAAAATGGCAAATTTAAAAATCAAAAGCCATTCTGTTTTACACTCAGAAGTCCACTTTGCTATAGTAATAATAATACTATGCAAGGTAAAGTCAAAAATTTCAGACATTTCATATACAGCAGAAAGTCATAAAAGGCAATAATCTGTGGTCTTCAAGCAAAAATCCCACATACACTCTAATCCATTATAAGGATACATTGTTCAGTTTTATAAAAAGAAATCTCAAAATGCTTAAGTTTACAGCTAATAAACAAAAACCAATGTTATCCCACCTTCTTTTTTATAGTTCTGTCCTTGGTCCAGTGTTTAGAGTGAAGTCGAGTCTTTCCTGGTAGCCAAGATTTCCCCTTTGATGTTTTTACAATATTCCGAAGAACCATCCTTAAAATATTCTTCATGTGGACAGTTGTAAACAGCAGCAAATATAAAAATATTGTGTAGAACTAAAACTTAAGAACAGTTTCTGCGCAACAACTACAGTGAAAAACTACTTAAATGGAGTATTTTTGGTCTACTGGCACATGAATTCTGGCAGTAATGACGAGCAGTGATAAGATGTTCTAAAGAAACTAGACAGGCCACAGTTGTGACAGGAACAAGATAGGCTAGATCAAGTTTCACCTAATTAGGCAAAGTTGCAGTAGGGGAGTTCTGCTATCCTCTCATTGTGCAATAGTAATCTTTGTTTGCTATTATAATCATGACAAACAGTAAGTATTTATCTAAAATAAATTTACATATAAGGCTCTGACTGTCACAAAAGACACAGAAGTGATTTTCCTGTAGAAGGGGGCAACGATAGGAGCAGAAGTCCTAAGAACAAATGAATTTAACAACTATCAGAAGATAATTCCAAGACATTTTCTTAAATCATAAAAATGTTTTAAAAGGACAAACCAGCTTAGAAATAAAAGAAACACCACCTCCACCATGTATTTATACCTAAAAACACTATAGTTCAAGCACTCCATTCTTGGCAAAGTCTGTCTTCTTGCTGGACATAATTCAGGCAGCAGAGAATATAAAACAGTAAACTATGTTTCTGATTGTCTCTCCATGTCAAGGGACAGCAAATGTTTATCATCATTCCTGTCAACACTCTACAGGGTCCAGAGTGGGGAACAGGCAGAGCAATGGCACCAACAGTGCATTTAGCTCTTACTCTACAGTTGCAGGAGCAAAGTATATTCTCCAGCCTGATCCATTCCTTTAGTAGAGAAAATGGGGAGAGGAGTGAGCAAGTGACCCAAGGAGGTAAAAAACTGAAACAAAACAAAAAAAATCAACCTACACTATGAAAGATCAACTGAACCAGATAACCCACCTCTCTTAAAACAGAGTTGTGAGTTATATTTTATGTGTAGCACCTTACACATTAACTGCAAGAAGAGAAAAGGGGCTCAGCTTCCTTCACTTGTGAGCCACAGCACTACCACTTTACCCTTCCCTACAAGAAGCAGCAGACAAAGCTAGTAAGATTCTGTATTTAGCCTGCTTCGACATCCCGAAACACTACTGTCCTCCCTTAACACATTTGTCACTAACATTCTGATCCCATGGAGTATTCTTCCTTCCTCCTCAGCAAACATGTACCATGTTGAGAGATTTATTGAGAATATAATTGATAGAATAATGGCAGATTTTTTAAATGTGGCGACGTAAAAAAGTTAACCTTTTATCAACTGAGAACATTTTAAATAAATGAGAAATTCGAGGATATTTTGTAAAAGGGAAGGGTTGTTTTGCTCTATGAAGGACGGAAAAATCTAATCTGGTTGTTCTCCAAAACCAGATTGTATCTTTATCTGCCAAAAACCCAAACTATATCACATGAATAAATATTTGAGAGGAAAAGCTGGGTGTATATTAACACATATTGTGCCACTCTTTCAACTATGGCTATTGCCTGAATTCCTCTAAACGACCCACCAGAACTCATAAAAGCCTTACTTGCCATAAACACACAGATCAAAAGTATATGGGAAGGCTGAATACTAAAGTCTGCCATCTCTATTGGATAATTGGGTTCTTTCAAAAGAAGAATAGGAACTAAAATAAACATACGCCACTGAACTTCCCTTTTTCCTGTCATTCCCCTCTTCTGAAATGACTGAAGCCACCTGTGTATAATTAAATCAGGTAAATACAAAACAATAAAAACTCATATAGTGAGTCGGAGGATGTATCATCTCCACACTGGGTACCTGATCCAGTGCAGTCACTTGGTTGACTGCTCTAGAACTGTTACTGTCAGGTAGGGAAACACAAATCTGGGACATATGTAGAGAGATGAAGATACCACAGCCTCTGGCTGCTTAATATACCAGCCTGAAAATCCTAAATTAAAGAAACAAGGGGATTTGCTTCACAAAACCAAAGAGGTTTTGAACGTTCTAAATGAAGGAGATGAGGTGCATGCAGTATTTAATTGACATAAATTATGATCCTTTATTAAATGCAAAAAAGCCCCAGGTAAGATCCAAGAAGACTTGCCCTGTGTGACAAAGCTCACATTTAGCAAATCTATATGCCTACAGATTATGTAAAGCACTCAATAAGAAAGTTAATACAGTTTATGATCCCACTAAAGCATTTTAACATGAAGACACTTGTGATCTCTGAAAACTACATGGAATGACGTAGGAAAAAAGCATATAAAGGAAAACTGAAAGTATAATTCCCTAAAATGTATACAACTTCATGCCAAACATCTACACAAAATGTAAAATTATTGAACATAAAGCTAAAGATTAAAACCAGTGGATGTGAGCAACTAAGAATACACAGAGAAGGAAGGGACAAGTAAGAAGAAGAGCAAGCGTTCAGATGGAATGTAACACCATACTGCATGCAGGGTATCACTAACTTGAAATTAAGGCTTATTTGTTTTAATAACTTTTGTTACACTTTGCCACCCCTATCCTACTCTCTCAGCATTGTCACTTCTTTCCTCCTGCTATATGAGCCATATATGGCCATATATTTAAATGTCTAATGTGCAAATGTACAATTTATTTATTTTAAACACACTTAACTACAAATGTGCACAATTGAACAAAGGCCCTCTAAGCTAAGCTTTTTCATATTTGTTCAAAATTTATTTAAACAGACACCTTAATATTACTTCCAGATGAAAATTAACTTCTTGTAATTTGCAGACAAGATTTTTAAAAAATCAAACAGCTTGTTTGTTTTCGATATATTCTCTTTCAGTTTCTCCAGTAGGATCAATCAAAAAAATCTATGGATCATACTGGGAAAAGTAAAACAAACAAACAATCCACATAAACAAAACCCCACCAACAATAACAAGATCAATATTTTCACAGATCATTGTAAATTAATAGCACCTAATGAGACAGGTACTAGGCTTACTTATCACTTCCACTTCAGTAAACTGACAACTAAGTTTATGCATTTCTTCATCCTATGTTACTGATGTAAAAAATGTGATGCTCCATTACACTAACAACTGTACACTTAATAACCTACACAGAGAATGATTTCTGGTGAGTATATTTCCTTTTTCCCCATATGGGGCAGCGTTGTGTGGAAGGGATTTAACAATCTACTCTCCAAAAGACGTTAGAAACACAGTGGAACCTCTAAGTCCCCAGGATATCAGACTCTTTATCCCAGTATGACTACAGACACCAATACATAAAAACATATATAGATAGCTACATGACAACATTCATATTTTTGCTTTCTTTCACATATTTGAACACATCTTGTCTCACAAGAAAACTGCAGTACTTGACAAGAAGGATGACTAGAAAGACTTTGGTTTCCAGGTGGGGAAAGGAAGACAAAAAGTTTATAAAGAAATTCAGACACAATCAGAACACACATCCCTGAGCACTGGAAGAAAAGAGGCTGTTGAGACCTCAATGCTTGAAAAATTTCTACATCGTTTGTGAGATAATAAGAAAAAGCTGACCAAAAGCTTTTTCCTGCTTCTGAAAAGATAAGGGCAACTACATGCATGCTCCAGATCAAGCTTACTTGTAATTTTGTGTCAAAGCTTCAGTTCTTCAGAACTCAGACAGCGAACTGAGCAGTATTTGGTAGCTTCAGATGACTGGGGGAAGGGAGCAGCAGTAAATGGGGGTAATCCAGTAATTCCTTGAAGACTCAAATCACAAAGATTTGTTGGGTTGAATGTTATAAAACCCCCAGAAGCACAGAAATACCGTATTGGAAACACTGTACAGTAAATCCTCTGATTCAGTGTGTCTTTTATGTCCCTTTTTCAGGTTATAATTTTGAACCATAAATACCAAAAGTCCTCTATAAAAAGGATATCAAAATATTCTAAAGGTTAGTACATGTGAAAGTGAATCAAATTCAAAAGTTCTTTATGTGTAGCTAAAAATGAGCAAAACTATATATATATATATATATACACAAAATATATAATTTATATTATTCCATTGTAAATATTGAGTTGGATTTCAAAGTCACACTGGGGCAAACAGAACAGTTTATAATTCAGAGTTTAAACTGATTTAAACCCCCTTCACCACTTTACCTTCTATCTGTACTACAAAACCAAATACTACTACTCTCCACCATCAGGAAAAAAAAAAGTAAAAATAAAGTACGCAGTCAGGAATTTGGCAGGGGGAGAGCAATGCAAACAAGACTTGAAATTTATTTGTTTCAATGCAAAGCTTAGATTTTTACTGCATCTTCCCATATCCAACAAGCCCTTGCTGAAGTGTTAAAAAACGACAATAAAATGATAAATACACTGTACTGTTAGTACACCAAAAAGCTATTCAGAAAAAAGATTGAAAAGATTTCCAAGTGACATGGGCTAGAATAGACTCCAACCCGTGTGATATGGTTTTAAAATAATTGCACTGATCCTGACATGACTTACAAGTGTAAAGGAGGTCAACCATCACAGATCGTTTTTCCACTAGTAGAAGTACGTGATTCAGACTTGCAGCTAAAATTGACTGAAATTTAGATGACTTGGGACAATAAAGCAGTACATAAGGAAATTAAGCATCAGGCATGCTGAGACATTCCAAGCTACATGCAGAGATGAAGCTGCATACAGACATGAGTTTCATAGTTTATTTTTACAAGACACTGTTTCAAGAATTCAGTCATCTCCCAAAGTGTACACACAGTCCAACTGTTTAGTGTCTGAATAGTAATTAACCCATTCATTAGCCTGAACAATCATTTAGAATTTCAATTCTAAGAAATTGCATTTTAAATACACAGCAGTAACATCTAACCACTTCTCTACTGATGTATTATAATAACAACTTTAACACTAAGAACCCTGTTTGACTATTTCTAGGCATGTATCTGACTAAGTTAAGTATCTAACATACCCATGTGGTATGAAAATTATCTTACAGGATTTGTAAGCAATGGCTGTCAGTTCACAGATGCTGGTACTTTCTCAGATGCCCAAATAAGTTAGTTAAGCTGTAAGTGGGTAACAGTTTCAGGCAAAAAACCCCACAAGTTGAACTGTTTAAACTAGTCAGAGATACTAGTTTCCTGTACTGTCCATACCATCATGCAGTCTATGCTCTGGCTATCACACTGTTCTCTCTACAAAACACTAACAGCCTGTCAACCATTTTACAGACATGTAATTTTACCATAACAATGTAAAAATATCCTCTCCTTACTCTGTATCTTTTCAAAGGAAGTGACAGAGATATTAGTAACATTTATTAAAGACATATTATGACAACATTTTGGATGTCAGTAATTTGAAAACTCCAGCTAAGTGGGATAAGTTCAAGTCAGGTTTTGACGAACACCCTGGGTTAAGGTTTTAGAAGATAGTCAGATAGGCTTTCTGAAGCCTGTGTTTTTTTAAAGTACTAAGTATGGGGGAGGAGAAGGCAGGGGGGAAAAAAAAAAGTTGAATTATGTTGAAAGTACCATAAGTATGTTGAAGGTATCACCTGCAGAACAGGAGTAAGAATGCCAACAGGTGCAGCATTGTCTTGAGTCAGAAATTAGACAAATTGCATTAGGAAACAGGATCAGAAAAGGATTTTCTCATGCAAAAACTCATTCAAAGTATGTCTCAACTTAAACTGTACATGTTATTATAAACTAAGACTTTACCAACCTCTTTGAGAAACCAAAAACAAAACTATATAGAGGTAAGCCTGTACTTTATGGCTGTGGTAAACTTTGCTAGTCTTTAACCACCCTGTTTCTTTCCCTTTAAACATCAGAGAGCGATGCAGGCAATACTTTTCTCCGCATATTAATAATGCGGCCCTGTCTACTTTTTTCATCTAATACAGGAACTCTCAAGGATTCTCAGCTATTCACCTTAGTAGGTCTGCACAGACACATTCTGGATTTAAGTAGAGCAAGGTTTGCTGGTCTCCCAGTGTCCAACTGGCTCCCAGGAGATTAGAACACAGAATTAATCCAGATGCTACTCAGTGCACTGGGCTTATGTGCATGGGGTCAGCCCATGGGATTTGGGACTGGAGAGATTCTCCTAGATCAGCCTAGCAGAGACCTTGGGAACTGCAGTGTTTACTTGTTCTGACTTCAGAGAGCAGGGAAGTTACACTTTGCCACTCGGGACACAGATTCATACCAAAAGCATCTAGATGTATCCCACCATATTCACTCACCACCATGGAGTTGTTTCAGGCTGAAAAAACCAAACAACCTAAACTGATAAAACTGATTACATCCTTCCTGCAACCTAGACAATGCTGCCCTTTCTTGTGCTGGTTCCAATGCTTATCTGACCCTGCACCCAGTTGGTTTCAGTGTGCTCAGCTGGCAGAAAAGTATCCTGGTGGGGGGGAAAGAAAGAAAGAAAAAAAAAAAAGTAAAGACAAACAACTTCCTGCTGAGTTTGCAGACTGAACCAGCTCAGCACAGAAACAGATAAATATCAGGGCCGATACAGGAGAGAGGGCAGCAGGTAGGCAGGACTGCAGCAGCCCCTGAAGTTACATCCATTTCACCTACACAAAACTGAAGCCTCAGTTTCCTCCCCTATTCTCAATTTATAAACAACAGTTTAATCATGTGAAAACTGAAATCCTTTTGTCAAACTTAGACATAAGGATATACAGGTTAAATACAGTGTCTGCAACATATGCAAGTTTAGATTAGATTGCTTCCTGCTGAAGTTAGAATTCCTTAAATAAAGTATTTTATAGCTACAGATTCTTCACCCATAAATAGAATTCTGCTGCTATGCAAAGCAATGTATTGGAAACAAACAAAAAATATAAATAAATAAAAAAAACCCTAATTCTACTTCCACTACTGAAGAGCTAGGCTAAATTACACTATGAATCTAGAGGATAAGGAAATAATGGGCAGAAATCAGAAGGAATGAAATACTGCAAAGTGAAGGGAAAAATGATGGCAGACCAGCAACTGCCAGTTAAGTTTTATTATTTTTTTCCTTTTTTTTTTTGGTCCCAACTTCATATTTGTTTCTCAAGACTTCCTCAAAGACCACATATTTTACCAAAAAACCAATATCCTTAGTTTTTCCCATTTCAGTGAAAATGTGTTAGTGAGTACTCAATAAAGATGTGAGCACTGGTGAAACCATAACTTATGTCTGAAGTAACAAAGTTACCACACTGCAGAGACCTTTTGTTTCATCTCACTGTTCTATTCACCTGCTAAACAGCCAGAGAACAAAATTCAAAATACATCCCCTGGGGTACAGCTCCACAATAAACCAAGCCAAATAAACAAAAATACTTGAAGGGAGAGATTCCACTTCCCCACCCCATCCTCTGTAAGCCGAGCAGTCTGCTCCCTCCAGAACCAACCCGGACGGGACAACAGTCACAATGCATCATACACAAACGTACATGTATCTCTACCTTTGGATACAACTATTTTTTTTACATTCTTAGTGGCCTGTATCAGTTTACTGAGACAAGCAGTGCAGTCCATTCACAGCCAATGGTGGGAATGAGCAGCAAGGAAGAGGAAGCCTCTTCCACCGGCCTCAGGAAATGGTTAACCCAGCTCATCCCTATTGTGAAACCTCAGTCCCGAAAGGAATTCAGTTGCTGCCGACATCCTACTGCAGCACAGTGATAAACCTGCACTCTCCCATACCAGCACGATTACACGTACTTGCTTCTAAGCATGAACTAGAAAAATAACAGTGTGACCTAAAATCCAGGTAAAGTGACTGAAAATTGAAGCTCGAAACAATTCCTTTCCTCCACTAAGCAGTTCATATTCCTGCTGGTCTTTTGAGTTATTACAGAATTTACACTTTGTCCTCCAGGTACCACTGCTGCTTTTGACACACGAATCTGCTTCTGAAGGATGGAGTCTATTATTGCACAATATAATTCTATTATTGTCTGTCATAAAAAAATTGCTTCCAGAACCTCAGAACATTGAGCACACTCCATGGATAAAACTGCCTAGTACATTCGAGATTACTACATGCTTCCCAGTTTAACAGATTCTATCTGCAGATTTCCAAACTACCAGAAAAATGTACCGACCTGAAGTGTTAAAATTAATATCTTAGACTATCTGTTTACTTAAAAATCTAACAATAACTTAAGAACCAGTGAGATAGAGGATACAAGACTAACAGAAAAACTGTTTATAAACGTAGAAATACTTCAAAGTTATTTGAAATCACTTCATAGTATAATGTTTCAATTCAAGAAAAAAAAAAGTAACTCATTTTGCTGGGGTCTGACACAAGCCCAGGAACTGAACCTCCTATATCCCAGGCTAGTATGTTCATTTAAGAGGTGAAGTGTTTTGAGGTATCTTGTGCTAGTAATTAATTTATGATAATATTAAGCTTTTAATTTAGACAAACACATAAGACTTGTAAATTCTAGCAGTGAGTCATGAGGGAAAGGGAGCAAGACACCTTCCTCCCATCACCCCAATCAGGCAATAATTTGTTTCCTTCTTCAAACCTCTACTCTCAACAATGATTTTTTATTTTTAAAGAGGCCTATAGCTTATAAAGACAAAAAAATTATCTAAAAGTCCCTGGACACTTATAAATGTGAGCTCTGATTTTAACACCGAGCATTAGACTACAAATTCTTTACAAAAAAGCACTGTCTTTATTTTATGTATGGACAACTGTTTGCATAATGGGGGCTGTTCCACAGCTGTATGCCATCTAAATATAAATACACAAATAGGCTAGGTTTTTTAAAATAATATGTTTCATATCAAACTTGGATTTGTTAATTAACATAAATCAATCTGGTGGAATGGAATTTTGTTGTCAAACAAATATTTATTTTCTCTGAAGTTTGCAATGGACAACAAACTCATCTCTGTTACCATATGAGAGCATATCTTTCCCTCAAAATTTTCTCATATGTTTCAGCTGAACCCACGCATATCTAATAAATATATTTAAATATTATATTATCAGAGTAGCATATGAATAGTACTTCTTGTTGACACGGTGAAGCTGATGAACTTATTTTTACCACAGAATAGGCCATATTCTGTCAACCTAAAAAAACAGTGACATGATCCAAAAAAACATGAAATGGCCTTTAAGCTTTGTTGCAATAAATAACTCCATTAATAATGGCTGATAAACTTGCAAATTATTCTCTACAGTCAGTTCAGATTTATTCAGCACACAAGGATGATACCAGTATTGCTGAGAACTACAGTTCTGAATTAATCACAATATACTTTATCTCCACATCACTGAGAATTCCTAATATTAATTTAAGTGCATTAAAGTGACACACCTTCCTTTAGACTTTTACAATGTATAATTATATCAGTAGCAACGTTCCTAAGAGAAGAGAACAGTATACACTGATTTAAGAATATTTGGGCAATGCCCACTTTAGACTTTTTGGGAAATGTTTTAGACTGAATACAGGACAAGTGTGTACTCATTTAAAAACAAACAAGCAACAAAAAATAAAAAAACCCCACACTCATCCAAACCACAAAAAAACACATCAAAAAAACTACTTTTCCTTAATTCACCTGGAAGAGAGCTTAATTCAAAAATTACTACTGCAGATGCCCAGCTTCAGTTTGTTTTATCAATCATGTTATTTGTATTCATAGGTCAGGAACTTATGCAGCAATTCTCTAGTCTAACATAAAATATGCATTGGTCATGGTCTTCTTTGGAGGAGAGCTGAAGTGTCCCACGAAATTAAGTAGACAAAAAAAATAATAAAACCACTAAACACTCTCCAGACTTTTCACTCTCCCTTCTATGAAAATAACCATCACAACTACCTGATCCTACATGCACAGACATGTCCAAAAAGTCCTTGACTCTAAGCCTCACACAGAGTCCCATGAGGTTCCTCCTGGACGCATTCAAAAATGCAAATGATGGCTGCAACCTCACTGATACTCATTTCTCATTATTAAGGTAAAGGCAAAAGCAGAAAAGCTCTGCTAGAACATGAATACTAACTATTACTCCTAAAAGATTCAGTCCATCACAGTTTCTTACACAGCATCCACCATCACCACTCTTCTCACTTTACTGATGGTGAACAGACTCTGCACAGTTGTATGCCTTTGGCATGATGTTACCCCACATGTGCTGTAAGAGAATGACACCCAAAATTTAGGTAAAAAATAGCAAGTATTACAGGCATCTCAACTGTAGCAGTTCCTTATTCCACTTTGTAAGTGGAATAAGTCATCTCTTTTTAAGAGGGAAAACAGTGTCCCTCATAAGTGACTTTTTCTTGTGTGCACACTATTGTCCAAGGAATGCAGCTAATACTTGACAGAAGAGGTAATTTTGGAACCAGCATCCAAGAAGAAAATGCATTAATTGCATTCTTTAAGGGAAAGTTTCCAACACACTTTCAAATACAAAATCCACCACCAAAAAAACCCAAAAACCTCTACTGGGGCAAATGGAAAATAATGTACATAATTAGGCTCCTCCAATCAGGTTATAGATTATGTGGCTGAAAAAGGAGCTATATCCACAATATTTTTGCAAATAAATAGACCCATGGTTGTTTTAACCCAAAAGATTTAATGCCTGAAAGGATACCACATAGTTCTAGGCTTGCACATTTTATTCCAAGAATGCAATAAATACTAACATTTATTTTTCAGGGAAAAAGACATCACTATTTTCAAGGCATACTTATAGCAACTCTTTTAGTGTGTTCCTTAGCAGAGGTGATAGTCAGAGTACCATCACAAGCTCACACACACATAGCCCTTATGTCTTGAAGGCAATGACATGAATGCTGACGTGCCTTGTCAGCAAAGCAAAGAAAAAAACCAAAGAGGTAAGGAAACTGCAGTCCAAATCATTATGTCTTCTTCAAGCCCAACTGTATTCAGGACCAAGAATACAGGTCTTTTTGTATTTTTCAAAAACAGAGTAGAGTAAGAAACATGAAAAAGGATAATAAATAAAATCCTCATGTGAAAAGGATGCTGAAGAACAGAAAGGGAGGTATCCTGCTCACAAAAGAAACTGTAAGTTCATGTGGGGAAAAAAAACAAACAAACACAACACACAAGAAAGTAGGAAAATAGATAACTCGGTTTCTGAGTGCTTCAGATATTACTTCTTAAAAATGGTTGTACAAAATGCAAAAAAAAATTACCAATCCAAAAATGGCCCCGAACAATTACCTCAAGTCTGATAAATGTCTTAAGAAACTACGAAAGTTTGTTAACACTTAATTTTAATTTGATGACAAAAAAATGTAGTCATATTCACTTGTTACAACAGTTCAGGTCTAGCAATATTAAAATCTTTCCTCTTGCTATTGCTCTTACTAATGGTATTAAAAAATCTGAAAACCAAAAATATCCACAAATAAACAAAACCCCAAGACGTTTAGGGAAGAAAAAAAGCTTCTGTGAATATGAAGTCAAGGAATTTCATCACAGAACAAGTTAGATCACTAGCTTTTCCCTTCTCAGAATACAAAATCTAGAGTAAGAAAGCTGAAACATTTGGTCCAGTTCTATAGCCGTATGTCCACATTATTCTGCTATTATATGTTGCTGAGTCCAGTAAATGGGGTTGGTTTTCTTCATCCTTGAAGTTCAGAAATAAAATTGCTGGGATGAAAAACTGGAAGACTAAAGGCACTGTCAGTGTCCATTTAAATACACATATTTATTTAAATACACATATTCCTGACTGATACACAGTCCATAACAGCATTTCAAAGTTCTTTAGAAAAGGAACTTTTTATCATTTTAGGACTCAGACTCAGGAAGCTCTAATCTGCAGCATTACTACCACTGCAGCAAGGTAATTTGTTTTTATTAAAATTCATCCATCATTTAAAAATGCTTTGAAGTGTGTTTCAAAAACATAGTAAAAAGTCTGAATCTTCTAACACATTCCAATAAACACAAACAACTGCTACATTAAACAGGCAAGAATGTAACAGGAGACACTGGCAGAAACTCTGAAATAGGTAAAAAGAAACTTTCTAAGAAGTCAATCACTGCACTACCTAAGTTATGATGTTTGCCAGAAACCCACACATGGGTTAGTCATGGCAAACAAATACATTTGTTCTGACTTAGCATGTCATTGGCATGCTGGGTTTTCAGTAGGAATTCTATGAATGTAAAGCATAACCCAGGTTGCAATGGAAGATGAAGAAGCTGCCACTTTGTTTTTGTTTTTACAAGCTAACATCGGTATGTTTATAGCACGAGTCTGTAACTCCATGAACTTTGTTGCTGGTTTCTAGTGTGCCCAGTGCACTGAAATTCTCATCAGTATCAATGGAATATTTTGGCACCCAGCAGCTGGAAGTTAAAGAGCACATTATGTTAAAAAGCTGGTCATAATACCTGCTTTTTAAACACTACCTGTACTCTTCAATCTGAAATTTTACACCTAGTCTGAGCTATTTATTTCCTCCTCTCAGTCATGAAACAAATTTAGAGCAATGAAATTTTGAAAAATATGTCTTTAGTGTTCTCATAGAGAAGCATTCTGCTGCAGTGATTTGGCTGCAAACACTGCAGAGGAACTGTAAATAAAAAGCTCATTTCTACTGGAATTAGAGAAAACATGGGAGATAATCCATACAAGGGACTATCTCATAAACCCACACTTGAGATCAAACAGAGTTTGAAAGAAATCAACAAAAGGAATGTGATTGTTTATTACTCCGTCCCAAAGGATCCTGTCATAAAACGAACAGTCATCAGGAACAACTCTCCTCTGACCACTGCACCAGCCCACAGCGACAGGGGAGGGGAGCACGGGGCAGGAAACGGAGAGGGATTCTGTCACAGAAGACAATCAAGGTTGTTTGCGGGAAAATGAAAGGGTTTGTCTTCGGTAAATAAGCGGCGGCTTCACAAAAGCGGTGACAGGAACCGAGGAGGGAGCCAGGCTGACACGGAGCCCGCCTGATCCCCGGCCCCGGGGCCGGAGCCGCCTGCCCCGGGACGGCAGCGCCCTTCCCCGGGCGGCGAGGGACCGGGGTTCGGGAGGAAAACCCCGAACCAAACACACGCACGCCCCGCACATCCACTCACCCAAACACAGCGCGCCCACCCCACGCCTCACCGCGGGCCTCGGCGACCGCACCGACCCGGGGGCGAGCCCCGCTACCCCCGGGGCGCGGGAGGCGCCGCTCCGGCACAGCCCGGGGGGACGCGGCCCCCGACCTGTCACAGCTGACGGAGGGGCGGGAGCAGGTCGCGCCCCCCCAGAGCCACGGACGGCGCTGACCCGCGGCCCCACCCCCGGCGCGGAGCCCCGGGGCGATCCCGCAGCCCCGCCGCCCCCTGCCCGGGCCGGCCGGGGCTCCGCCGGGGGTGACGGCGGCGCCGCGCGCTCCATCCGCCGCCGGCAGCCCCGCAGGAAAAGGCGAGGCGTCCCAGCGCCCGGCAGCGCGGCGCCAGGCCGGGCAGCGGCGCCGTGAACCCGAACCCTTCTCCTCACTCACCGGCATCATCTCCGCAGCCGTCCCCGCGCCGGGCGCGTCGGGCCCGCCGAGCCGTGCCGGGCCTCTCCCGCCGCCGCCTGTGTCCGCGGAGGACGCCGCGCTCGCCCTGGCGGCTGTGACAGGTGCCTCCCGCGCGCCTCGCTCCCCGCAGCGGGCGGAAGGAAGACGCGAAGGCGGCGACGGCGGCCGGGCTCCCAACCCCCTTCCTCCTCCTCCGGAGCGCGGCCGCCTCTCCCGCCTCCCTCCCCGGGCGCTTCCTGCTCCGCTCCGCCCGCGCCGCCCCGCCACGGGTTAACCCGCCGCCGCCACCGCCTCCTCGGCCGGGGCGGGGCCGCGCGGCCGCACGTGACCGCGGGGCCGCGCCGGGAATGCGGGGCCGGGACTCGCGGCCGCCTCCCGGACCTGCCGGGGCACCCCCGCTCCCCACAGCGCCGCGCTCAGCGCGGGGTCACCCCGCCGGTTGTTCCCGGGCTCGGCACCTCCTCCTCCTCCCACCGGCGCTGTGCCGCCCTGCCCCCGGGCCGGGTCCCGGCGGGCGCCGCCTCCTCTGGGCGGGCTGCCCGGGGCCGATTGCCCGCGGGCCCGGGCGGTGGATGAAGGGGTAGCGGCCGCGGGCGCTTTCTGCCCCCGGAATGCGGGGAATGCGGGGCGGCTCCGCCCGGCCCCGGGCGTGCGGGGGGAGCGGGGCGGTGACACGGGGCCGGGGCTCTCCCGTACCCGGGAGCTGAGGTCTCTTCCCAACAGCTTGTCCCGGTCTACCGAAACACACCTTGGTGGCTCGGGTAACGTCATGTGCAGCGTCACCTCCCCTCTACCGTCCCTCCCTTGTGAAACCCGCCTGATGTACAAAAACTCGGCTTAGCAGCGGGAGGGGAAGGTATTTTTGTTCTGATGTCAGACTCATGAGATCTGGTCTCGTGTTTGAAAGTAAGGTTTAGTTCCTTCATTTTCTAGTCTCTTACTCTGCAGAGCTACAACAGCAAGATGAAAGTTAACAGCTTGGAAGAAGCGAAGCTCAACCAGGAGTCAAAACATCACCATATGTTGGTACGGCAACACATGCAATGTAGACAAATTTCATATTGCTGTGAGCCTTAAACCCTAATTTACAGCATGTATGGACCTACCCAGTGCTCCAACTGTTTCTGTAAATGGCTGTTTTCCAGTCTTTGTTATTTTATTTGTAGAACACCATGACAGATCTCAGCAAGGAGTGAAAAAAATGATAACTTATCAAGTTCTTGAGGAGCTTAGATAATGTTTGTGTAAGTGTTTGAGGGTAAGTGATAATAGCATAATATCTCAAATATAAGCTTCTATGGTAAGTGTACCCTATTCATGTAAGATTCTGTAACAGATAATTGTGTAAATCAACATATACATGCTTAAGATTTCATTGTGTATCCTTGTCAGTGTATTTGCAGGCTCTGGTGTCAGCTTTGTGATAGGTCAAAGCCTCTGCTTCTTTTAATAAATTGGTCCTACAGGGAAAATCTGTTAGTATCACATGACAATACGTTGCCAGTTTAACATTATTTTGCAAGTACTAAATGGAGTGCAGCTCGCTGGCAATAACACCAATATTATAGCCAGGTTCTTGTAGACTGTGATTCTACCTCACACATGGAGCTTTGGAAATAGGCAAGACTATGGTACTTCAAACCCCATAGAGAACTCCAAGATCTACTCAGAATAATAATATTAACCCTGCAACTAGGCTGACTTGAATGAAACAGGCTTTAATGTGCTTATAGTCATCTAGCTTAAAAAAAAAGGGGGGGAGTGGGGGTTTTGTCTTCTATTCACTGCTATTATTTTGTTGACTAAATTTCAATATGAGTTTGAAATTTACTTGTCCTCTTACTACTTGTAGTAATTCTAATTTTCAACTCAAAATGCTAAAATCCTAATTTTAACAGCAAGGGAATTGTGCACCTTTTGTCACACTTATTCTTTAAAAATTAGTATTTCTCATCGACCAGGTTAATTTACTTTGCCAACAATTCTTAAACAATGGTCTATAATTTCTTTGCAGGTATACTTGATAGCTGACTTTTCCCTGTTTTCAGCGAATAATAATAAAAACTAAAATACTGTAAATATTACCTCACTATTATTTTCCCACTGCAACAGCAGGAATGCCAACAAAATGAAAAGTGGGACAATATGATGTAGACAATTGCTGCTGGGAAGGCAGACACTCCTCCACGCAATTCCTCTGTTGGAATAATGGCCTCTAGTATAAAAGTTTGTCGACATTGTGTTGCTTTTGGCAGATGCAGGTTCAGCCAATGCAGCAACCAGACAGACTGGATACTGAGGGCTAAGAGGAAATGTCTCCAAAGGTAACGTACATACTTTATATGCAAGTCTGCTTGTACTCCTATTTCTGCTTACCTTGAAAACACCACTTATCTCATCCCTTCCCATCTCCATTTTTCTATAGAAATTAGGAAAAAAATATTAACCAATATTTACAAAGTATAAGGCGTAAACCTCTACCTGCAGTATGGTAAATTTAACATCTCCCACAGAAGAATCTTCTTTAGCAGTTAAGAAACAGAGCAGCCTTTACAAAATTTTTGATTCCAACTTAAAACTACAAATGTTTTGTTTACTGTGAGCAGGAAAACGGTCACTTGTGATAATGTAGAATTTTTTTCCCCGTTGCCACGCATTTCCATTCCAAATGAGTGGTCCAACTTTGTAGAAATTGTGGTGCTTGGCCAAGGGGACCAATGATATCTACAAGTCAGTTGCTTGTCTTAGATAACTGAGGTTGCATAAAAGCAGTCAGGATTTGGGGAACGCCTAAGAAGATAAGGGAAGAGAATTTGGTTATGGAAGCAGATAAAGCCAGAGATAACTGAACCCAAATTATTTGCTTCCAAATCCGTTTCCTTTGTGAAAGGTGTTCTAACTTTGTTGGCCTTTTTCTAAAGGAAAGGGTTTGTGTTTATTTGTTGGTGTAAGTATTGAAACATTATACCTTTTAAGCTCCTCTTGGCTCCTAAAAAACCCAGCGATTCTATTTAACTTTACAAATTGAAACCACTGTAGCTTAACAGACTTTTTATTCAACTTACAGGATTAAAAAAAAAAAAAAGAATTACTGCTTATCAGTTATGGTATGGTTAGTTTTTTAGATTTGTGCTGAGGTTGTGTTTAGCTAGAAATTGCAATTTGATTGAAATGTATGAATTGTCATTTAGTGTTTTGTTAAAACACTTGAAATTTATGGGTACACAGAGAAAAATTACCAAAACAAGGTGTGTATTTAACCTAGATTTATTGAAAAAAGGGATATTAACTGCAGTTAAGAAATTGTCAAACCTCTTATTTGATCATGCACAACATTATTCATAGGACAAGTAGAGATTCTGAAAGATACAGCTGTGAGGCTAATGACATTTTCAAAAGCACTCCTGATGAAATTCCAAATCCTACTTGTGTTTTCTAAGTGTCTTCTAGTGAGATTTTCAAATGTAGATGTTTTTAAAGTTTTTAAAACTACCATGTCTGAATCTCTCCTGCTTCTTTTTTATGCACAGACAAAAGGAGGAAAATGAACTTTCCTACCTTCTGAGACTCAAGTGTTCTCCAGTTTTGCATTCACTTGTTAAGATGCTTTTCTAGACCATAGGAAAATGTTTTCACGCTTTGGAAGTGTCACAGGAAAATAAGTATTTATTTTGAATTAATTTAACACTTTTTCTTTTCATGTGGTATTATTTTAAATAACAGATACTGCTATTTATAGCCAGGAACAGTGTCAAGAGGTCAGACATTTAGGGTGGGATCCATCTTATCCATCTTTAGTAATCTAGAAGTTAGGTGTGTAGTCTCAATCAGTCAGCTAGGCTCCTTCTACAGATAATTTGGGATGGGGAGGGGAGAGAGGCAGTTCTGCTGAGATACTCATCCCGCTATCTAAATCTCCTGGTCTTTGAAGGTGCCTATCTCTGTGTTGATTTAAGATGGAGCCTGGATGACTAGCTCTGGTTAGAGAGCAGAATTTTTGGATGGCTACAGTTAGGATGGGTTCCCTCACAACCAGCAGAATAAAATCTCTAAAAAGTGAGTATGGGTGGGAGTGTCAGGGCTTTCTGTGTATGTGTATTAAAAGAAAATCATGTATTTTTTCTAAATAGATGAGTGAATTACTTTATTTCAGAATACAACTGTCTCCTTTCAAAACTTGCATTTGCTGTAAGGCAGGAGGAACTGGCCCTGAGTAGGTAAGCAATTTTAGAACCTGAATCACAGAAGTACTTCTAACTTGCCAGGCAGTTAACATGGTGGCTGTGTTGCAGTGGTGTGTGACAGATGATACAAAACAAAAAGACTTAATGTTTTAAGGGGAGTTTCACAGCAGGACCTTAAACTCTTTAGTGAAATACTTTGTAAAGTAAGTGTGTATATTTAAAGGCAAGGTATTTTAATTTGTTACTGTGGCCTTAACTAGCCTTTCATTCCAGAATCAAGCTTTCTAAGGCTGCAGCAATAAGGAGTTCATACTGAACAATAGTCATATGCTGCCATGTTTGAATTCATATACAGCCAATGCATTTCAAACCCCACCAAACCTGCTCAGAGATAAATAAACTACAAATAATAACCTAAAGGAAACACTTTGATGTCTGTTTGGTATACAGTATTTGAGACACGTGAATGGGGAAAGATACTTTTTCATCACTGCCTTGTAATATTCTAAAGTAATGTATGCTGGACTAGGTGACTCATGTTCTGAAGTTTCCATAGCCCAACACTCAGTGCATCATTCTGAAAAGGAGGGTGACAATTAAAGCAGGAGTGAAGCATTATGTGTGTGTAGCATAGCTGTGTGCCCTTCCCGGGGATTTGGGTGTCTGGTACGTCATGTGTTTCAGCCCTGCCTTTGGTGGATTAGAGAGATAATTTCTTTAAACAATAACATAAATTGTATTCCTAATCCCATACACATGATACAAAAGAGTGTACTTAGTGGAAAATGCTGTGGCCTCATTGGGAATGTGTTGCTATCCAGTCTTATAAAATTCCTACACCAACAGGTATTGTTTGATGTAGCTACAGAAGATAGAGTCTTATAAGACAGATGACATGCCATCCTTTTTATACATGGAAAATCTTGTTCTGCTCCCCTGTAATTTATAACAATGAAGCCATTAACTATATTCAAAGAGGTGGAGAAAACAAAAACTTAAATGTCCTGGGAGAGGTTCTCTCTGCTTGTACCTTAAAGCTTGTAACAATTTGGGGTCTCAAGATGTTTCTTTACAAAAATTTTTTTTCTTAAATTTTCAATATGCCTATGATGAGTGGAAGTATCTGAGACAAGCTAGATGATGGGTCTTTAGTTGAAACATTAATTACCAAGGGGATAGAGTAACAAGTCAGTCCTTCACTCTTTACTCCTTTTATTTAAATGCTATTGTGAGTGTACCACTTGGCCAACGTTTGAGGGGAGAAAGGATGGGTCATGTTTTGAGTCCAGCTACTTCATTTCTTACTGTAAGTCTAAAATTGTTCTCAGGTATCTCAGTCATGATTTAGTGAGTCAAGTACTCAAGAGTTTTTAACGATTCCTGTATGAAGTGATTTCAAGTATTTTCTCTTTCAGGGATATACTGAAAGGTATTTCTTAGCAATTACCGACAAACTGATGTGAAAAGGAGGCTTAGTGAGGAAAACATGCCTCTGAGCAGAATGCTCACATATAGTAGGAGAAAAAATTATAAACCAAATTAAATGTGTATTAAAAAAATACCTGTTTATACTTAGTATTTGAACAACTACATTATTATGACTACTCTGCTGAAAATAACATTCTTTACCTTTTTTGTGTGTGTGAACTCATCACAGATTTTACAGATCAGAATACATAAGGGAAGTTTCCTCAAAAGATAAAATACAGTATTGAATCTGTTTAAATAAAACACCATTGCAGTTGTGAAACAGGATATGGTTCTGATTTAAGATACACCTCTACAGACAACATTTCTGCGCTGTATCTCTCTCACACGTATATATAACTTTTTGGGCTTTTTGATTCCCAAAAATTGTCAGAGCATGTCTGTCTTCTCTACAGGTCTATGCAATTTATTGTGCATCTGAGTTTTTCTGCTACAGACACATTTTTAATAGTGCATTTTGACAGAAAAGCATCAACACTCTGCTACACTCTGCTAATCTGGCCAGCAGATGCAATCTAAGACATTTGCAATGATTTTTTTTCCATGTTACAAAAATAAAAATGCTGGGTTTGTGCCTTACTGATGCTTAAGGTTTATCTTTTCTAACTGTTTGTATAAATATTCCTTTTCCAGGTAAAGCAACAGTCCTGAGAACAGTGACAGGACCCAAGGGAACAGCCTCAAGTTGTGTCAGGGGAGGGTTGGGTTGGATATTAGAAAAAGGTTCTTCACTCAGAGGGTGGTTGGGCACTGGAACAGGCTCCCCAGGGAAGTGGTCACAGCACCAATCCTGACAGAGTTCAAGAAGCGTTTGGATGATACTCTCAGGCACATGGTGTGACTCTTGGGGATGGTCCTGTGCAGGGCCAGGAATTGGACTCGATGATCCTTGGGGGTCCTTTCCAACTCAGCATATGCTATGATTCTGTGATAAGACAAGTTGATTTTGTCTCCAAGTGCCCTGGTTTGTAATCTTCCAGAAATACATTTCTGAATAATTTTTATTTTTACTAGTGTGATCCTACAACAAGGTTTACTACAATTACTACAATTCTTAGCTGCATAAATAGAAGAATGTCAACAGTAAAGGCAGATGAATTGTGTAGGGCATTGATGGAACCTTATTAAAAATGATTCTGTGAAAAGCTCTAGAAATAGTGACAGTAGAAAATGTATCACTGGTATGTGTTTAGAATCTATTTTAGGTTGATTTATTCAAAGAATTTATCATAATACAGAGCTGAACTTCAGAAGATTTAAAAGGCTGGAAAGGAGTGTGTTCATCACGGAGGAGTACACCCAATAATAACCTACTTACTGGGGGATGGTTAGATGCTACTTTAAAGGTTTGTCTACTGCTTATGACTCAAATTCAAAACCAGTATTTCTATTCTATAAATGAACAAGCTACAGCACAAGGTAAAGTAACTTGAATCTTTTCTCTGTTTCTTCCATTTGCTATGGGAAAGTTCTAAATATTTTTTCTTGCCTTCTCTTTCTGTCCTTCTAGACAGGCCTGAGTAGGTGTTTAACTTACTAGCCTTAATTTAAAAAGAGGTGTGATAGTTAGAATTAATAAGAATACATAATTTGAAAGCAAGGTAAAAGTATTTTTTGCAAGATTCCTTTTCTAGTTGCATTACTCCAAAATAATTAACTAAATCAAAGTATGCTGAAAAGTATTTATGTCTAGGTGTTTATTTACACCTAGACACCTATTTAAGAGTCAGATCCTTTGTTAAAATTGATATGACTGAAATTCTTAGCTTACTAAAAGGAATGCAGAATTTAAATTTTAGCTAATTATTTTAAAGAAGTGTCTTGAGATCCTAACCAGAACCAAAAGAATTTTCCTTTCAAACTGTATGTGATATGTTATGTGGAATACAACATCAGGATTATAAGGAGAGAATTGTAATGTCAGGTATAAGAGAATTTAAACGAGGCTATTTCTCTGTGCAAGTGCACTAAATTGAAATGTATACCTGAAGCATCAAAAGTAGAGTCTATAATAGTACTGGAAAAAAGTATAGCTTGAGACTGATACATTTGTATCTCCTCAAGATAAATAATGGAGTTAATTACAAAAGTGGAAATGCTTTTGGTTAGACCCTCCACCAGAAGGGTATCCCTCCCTGTATTCTTGGTCCCCTATCAAATGCCTGTTCACATTCTAGTCCATTTTATTAATTTCTTCTTTTTTCTCCCACAATACTCTGCTTGTGTTCAGTTTATTGCTGCCATTTTACTTGTTTACACAGCATTCCATATGAAATATATCACAACAGTTCCTATGTTATACCTCAAAAATTCCCCCTTAATTGCAGCAATCCTTAATATTATCAAAAGCATGCTAAACACAACAGGTTAAAACAAGAAATGAAGACTACAACTGATACTGCAGAAAAAGTCTGTGTAGGCAGCAGTCACCACAGATGGGATTCATTCAGTATACTGCTCTTAGTTCTACCACCCACATAAATCCCCATTATCATTTCCTAGCAAACACACTTCATTAGCTCTGAAGAAAGCTCTGTTGTCTGTCCCAGCAGATCACTGAAGGTACTGTTATGATATGGATATAAAATAGTTAAAGGTCATGTCAATTAAAAAATATTGCTTTAGGATTCTGAAGGTCGTAATAATAAAACATATTTTCATTTTATAATAACCAATAAAGCCAATAATATAATTTGATTTGATGAACCACTGCCAAATTTGTATTAAGCACTAGGATATCATCATACAATGGTTCTCCCTGTTCCCTACTTGTTTGTTCATTTGTCCATATAATTAAGTGATAGTATAAACTCGAGAAAGCCATGTGCTGTCCCAGAGGAAGGAAGCAAGGCTCTGCCTTTGCTGAAGCACAAGCTGACATTCCTTCATTGTATACAGGGTGGGGTTCTGCATTCTTTTTATTCCTCTGACTTTGACAGTGATGACAGTTCTTACTGGAGAGACAGTACTTTGATCATGTGCGTAGCTGCATGCGAGGAGGAAACCTGCCTTATGTTATTGCAAGGGACACAGTGACTTAGGGAAGTTGGGTGAGTGAATGGGAAGCTAGGAATTCTGATTCTTCTGCCCCTTTTCTGAAGAAAAAAAAGAAAACCTGTTGTGCTATAATGCAAGTTATAAAGCAGCTTTGGTTTAAACAAGATCAGATGGGTCCAAATTAAAATGGAAAAAGTCCCAACAAGTGCTTGTTTTGCTATTTGAGAGGGGAAGAGACCCATAAAATTATGAAAAATTGCCTGATCTGATTCACAAGTAGTTGTATCAGTACAACTATAAGGAGCGAGGCGCTACAGCGTAAGGGTGGAAATGCCACAAGCTGGTGTAGCTGCCAGAGAATTTGTACTGCTAAAACCACAACCAAAGACACATAGTACCCTTAGCAGAATTTAATTTAAACTCCCAAATTATCCATTCTTGTGGTGGTCAGTTCACTTTGAGTTAGGAGAGAGTAACTGTTTCCAAGCACTTTGTCTGCAGCAGTGCAGTAGACTACAAGACTGTCTTGTTTATGAGTTTTTCATAAATTAACAAATCAGAGTCATGTGGCTTTATATTCTTAAAAAGAATATTAGCTGCTAAATGTTAGTTGCTAAAGGTCATGGAATTATAGTTCGCAGAGCTTGCTGTTCAAGCACTATCTTGTCACTTCTTGTTCCTCCATTTAAGAAATTGTTAACTAACATATTTAATGCCTCAGGGAATCTCCATCTTACTATTCTTTCCTTCCTAGTGGCTTTACAGATTTCCGTGAATGGAACAATAGAGATTTCACACATTGACTTCCTCGGTTTCACTTCAGCCAGCTGGTGGTGATGTCACACACAGTCACCTGTGTCTAATGAGCACCTGATAGTTTTCCTTCCTTAGGGACTGAAAGTACAATACACTTGTAGATACCAGCTCTGTATTGGGCTGTATTTGTAGTACAGTGGTTTGCTGTCATGATTCAGATAAACAGGAGACTAGTTCAGCTGTTTTAGTTACTTTGGATCATTTCCTGCAGCTTTACTCATCCTCCAAATTAACATAAACACACATTTGGGTTTTTTCCAAGTTGGCCATTAAAGAGGTTAAGTAGGTTGGGCCCTGTGACTAATGGTTCCTTGGCTCTGACTGTATTTTGCTGCTCCTCTAGAGTATTCCATAATACTTTATTAGCATGCAAGAGATACTCTGAGATTCCTAATTGTAGGAAAACCCAGATGTCTAAGAAATCCCAGAGCCATAAATCCAATGAGAATCCCAGCCATAAATAAGATCCACCCTGAAGGAGCAAATACAGAAGTACTTGTACTGTAAAAAGACCACATCTTGCACTAGCATTGTCATTATTAATACAGCTTCCACTGCTGAGTTGTCATGTTCTGTATTAAGAAACCCAAACTACCAGTGCCACAGCAAAACTGAGCCACAATGGTGCTGCAGTAATTGGATAAGACTCTTCGACCCCTATGATGTTTGTTGTTCCACTAACATGGCAAAGGTAGTAAAAAGTCAGGTTTTGTCACTGCTGATGCCTTGTCACAGGCAGCAAACAAAAAATGCAGTTGCTGAACTATTTTACTACACAAAGTTTAAATGTAATCCTCTGTTTTAGAAATGTCAGCAATACAGAGGCAGCAGCTAAATGGAAACAACATGATCCGCCAATGAGCACTTGGCATATCCTCCACCAGAGTTTAGCTGTGAATCATGGTGAATATTCCCTCCCTGGATTAGAGTCCTGATTTTACATAGTCATTTGCATAGAAAATTGGTTTGTTCAGGAGCTGAGTATTGTCGGTATAGACACTTACCTGGAAGAAGAAAACCTTTTTGTTTTAAAGTTAGCTTTAGAAATCACTGTAGCTAAATTAGGGGGAAAAAAAAAGGTACATATTCTAAACTGAAGAGTATTCAAGGGTGGGTACTCCTTGCAGTGCTTCTCTACCCACGGCTACGTTGCAGGTGCTAGTGCTGCAATCGAAATTAATTGCTCCTTCCACACTGTAAATATGAAGTGGCCCTCACAATGCCTTAGCTATCTTTCCTCTGCTGTCTTTTACACTACCTGCTCTTCTTCAGCATAGAGGAGCAGGAAGTGTATAGATAGTACTACAGGTGTTACACATTATGGGTGTGTTGATTTCTGCTTTTGAGTCAGGCCACTGACTGAATTTCCTCCTTCTGTGTGATACTCAAGTAAATAACCCAAAACATCTATTGAAACATTAAGAGCAGTCTTACTTTGCCTATCTCCTGCAGATATTTCAGAATCACAGAGGAGGGAATATTCTGTAGTTCATAGAAATTTCTGACAGAGAAGTACTAATAGAAGATCCAGTTGCAGATGGCATTGTTTCAGTAGAAACTGTTGTTTTTATAACCCAGACACTGCTGCCCATACATAGTTTCTTTCCCTACTAGAAAATCAAGCAAATCTGATAGTTAACACTTGAAGCAGGTTAAGTTCACCTAAAAGTGCAGTTAACTGTGCTCCAAAGGCAGGTTATCAGAAGCTCCTCTTGCCTCTCACCTAACACCCAGGAGATCAGACAGCATGTTGTGCCTCACTGCCAATGGGCTGGGTTCTACCTAAGGTGAAGCAAATCCTGCAGTGATTAATGTTTTTTCCCCTGGTCTGTTTTCCTCAGCTCTGTAATTGAAAATTGCTAAAGCAGGTCATTTGAAGTATGTGTGGTATCTTAGGAACTATAACTTAGTGATCATAAATTTGCATTACAAATGCACATATTGCTCCTTACCTGGTATAAATTTTCAATCTCCTGGTTATTAAGTACACCACAACTCACCCACCCTGTAATTACCACTGGCCTAGTGGTAATTATCTGTTCATTTGGAGCCCAATTTTCTTCTAGTTTTCATTCTCTGTTCCCTTCTTCTGGATGCTTTTGCGTTTTTATGTAAAAAAACCCAAATAGTGAATACTTCCTACTTCTCATTCATTCTTCTGTGGTGAGGAAACACAGAAAAACCCACATAGAAATGATTAAAGAATCAGCTAAAATATATCAAGGGAAGACACAACAAGGAACACTATGGAAAGTGGAAGAAATGTCAAGAATGCATGAAAGACAGATGTCACCTTTACAAATTCAGTAATGCTATACCTGCCTTCTGTAAAACAAGCTTTCAGAGAAATAAGACTGGTAGTTTTACTCTACTCAGTAGGTACAGCTATTAAGCTTAAGCATAAGGATAAATTTTGAAGAAATTAAAGGCAACACAATGTTTAGAATGTTTACCATCACCAGGTAGGATTATCAAGCTCCTGAGTATTCAAAAGTTATGGCCAGATACTGCCACAGAGACTGAAAAGCAAAACTTTACTCAAGCTGAAAGATTTAAGATGTTTCAGTGAAGTAGTTAAAAAGATGTACGTAAGCATTAAGTCATTAAAATGACTTAAGCCTCCTAATCTTCTCAAAAGCAGATTAGGCTAAATTTAAACAAAACATGACATGAAGTCCAATTTTGTTTTACACCCTATGTATCTGTGGTATAGAATTCAGTATGTATAGTTCTGAACTCTGATTTTTGTGAGATAGCATAGGTCCCTAGAGTCTCCAAAATATACTTGCTATGAAGTTTCTTCTAAGAGTTATCTGCAAAAACCACTTATGACCCATCCCAGTAACACTCTGACTTCTAAATTTTCAGGAAAAAGGAAAACTCTTTGAAGTCAGTTAAATATTTATTTATGCTCATATTAACTGCTGCCCAGTGTGTGACGTCATTATTCCCTTTAAATTCTGAGATTTTCACAAGCTCAAATGGCAGATAAAAGCCCACCAGGTATCAATTTTCTTATACAATACAGGTCCCTTGCAAAATCTGTGACTAAAGGAAGAGCCTTTCAGAGTAATTCCTTAGCTCTACTGAACACGAAGGACAAAAAAGGTAGTTGTCAATAATTTACTTTTAAATAACATCTGTAAGCATTTTGCATGGTGTTTTCTTAACAATACAGCTTTTGATTTTAAATCCTTTAGAACTAAAAATTCTTAAAAAAAAAAAAGTAAGGCTTTAAAAATTTTTTGTACCCTTGATTATTGCACCACAAGTTGACAAACAGCTGAGATTTAAGTACTCACACTCGGCATCTTATTACATTACATTTGTAAACTAAATAGCCAAAAAAGCTTTCATTAGGGGAAAAAATAAAAAAAAGGAAGATAATTCTATTAAGTACTTGTAAAAATTTGGTCTTTTTCAAAATACCATTGAAAAAGTTTAACATGGAACTTGGAAGAACTGTAGAAAACAAAAAAACGCTTATTCTAAAAATTAGGTTAACAATACACTCAGCATACTTTGTCCAACATCTTTAATTAGTTGTGACTCAATGGATTTATTCTTTCTCCCATTACAGCAGATGGATCAGGTACAGTTTTAGAGTAACTTCCCTAGGGTTGTGACTTGCTTCATTTACAGTAAAGATGATGAACAACCAAATTCATATTCCAAGAAGAGAAGGGGTCTTTAATGATGGCCAGAGGACTCTGAAACAAAGACACGATTTAGACTGTTCAAACAGTAAAGCAGATCAATTCAGGAATGTAGCACAGATCCTAGAACAGACAACTGTACCTACATCTGAGCACAAGAACTGGCAATTCAAATAAAACCCTTGAATTATGTACATTAATAAACTTGTCCAATACTAAAAATCCTCTTCTGCAAGTTTTAAAGGACTATTATGGGCAAACATCCATTCTTCCTTAGTTTTGGTATGGTTCTTTCACAATGGAAGTTTATTCATAGTGTTATCTTGAAGTCTACTGGGCACTATTTTCTCTAATTACACATTTAAAAATGTAAATAACATTTACATGTACAAAAAAACTGGGAGCAAGTGGATTATCTATCATGTGCAGACAGTTAACTGAGGTACAGCAGTTCATGAAAAAATAAATTCCAGTGTGATATCAGAAGAAACTGTCCATCAGTATCTAAACACTGCTTTATAAAGTACAAAATACAAATTCAAAATATAATAGCAGCTACTCTTGTGATCATGCTGATTTAAGTAATTTGATTAAATGGTTGTTACTATTATTTATAAGAACTCCTCCCACACAGAGTCAAGGTATACAACTTCCATTTTACTCTTAAAATCCATGCAAAAGGCAGATTAAGACAGAGGTAACGTCTGTGCAGATTTACCGATGTTTCTAGGTTATAAAACCATCAACACAACCGAAATGACATATGTTGAAGTAGTCTTTAAACATTTTCTAAATTCATAACTTGACCCCCAAACTTAGGTAAAATATTCTGAGCTAATTTTTATTGCACTCATTTAAGAAATAAAACAAGGTATTAGATGTTTAATACTTACTATTTGCCACTGCTTTTTTGCCTGGGGGAAAAGAAAATAAGAAAAATACAAGCTGAACAATGACACTAAAAAATTTTATTTCCTATTGACTTTTTGCAGAGAAAATTAGCTTATACTTCTTATGATTTGCTAATTTAGCTCAAACAAGATTTAGTAAGTGCACAAAACATGAACTTTCCATGATACATCTCAGTAAACTTGATATTGATTTTTAGAAGTTGTTTGTTTTAAGTTAATCAAGACTCCATGAATTTAGGAATTGTAGCCGCCAAGACTTCTACTGCAATTCCAAAGAAATGTATACGGATTGTTAGTATTTTACATAACATATGGATATTTTATACATATATATAAAAACGACACACAGATGTAAACCAAAGCGATATGTTTGCTTTAAAATCTTCCATGAAATTAAAGGTTAAAGCAAAAGTTAAAACTTTTTTTTTCCTACCTAACTACTTATATTTATTTAATCTTGTAAGTGCAGTGTAAAAGTTTTGGACATGATACACATTATTTGGACAGAGCTGGAAAAATACTGAGGCAATATCACTCAGCTGGTCCCACAGCAAGGGGTTCCTTTCCCTGTTGACTTTGCCTACAGCTTGTAACATTTCACTGGAAAGGGTCTGACTTGGGATTTTTTCAGCGTAGCCTAAAGTGAAAAACAGGGCCTTTAAGACACCATGTTTCTTTCTCTAAGAAAGCAATCCAGTGTCAACAAATAACACACATTTTCACATTCAGTGTGCATTTTGAGGTGCACCAGCCCAAAATACACTTTCGCAAATTCACATGAGAAAACCTTTTAAAAAGGGGTGGTTTTTTTCAGATCCTGAGCAAGTCAGATGTGTGCTTTTAAAATCAGTTCCTACATTTCCTGATCTTCATAATGTAGGCACAGTTACACTGGTATTTGAGTATTTTTATTACTGGAACCTTCTACAGTGGGCAAGTTAAAACTTCTAAATTTTTATGGCAAGGACCTGGCCCTAAGTAAGAACGTTAATTTCTTTTTTGCTGATTGATTTGTTACAGTTATTGTCTTCTATAAACCTTATCTATAAGGTAACAGCTAATGAGGACTGCAATGTGTAACTTACCCCCATATGAAATTTTGTAATAGGCATAAGCTGTTAACGCCACACCAACCCATATTTCTTGATATACAGTAGTGAAGTAGAATTTCATGGCTCTCCATGACTTTGGAATCATGGTCTGCACCATCTGAAAATTATAAAAAGTTTTGTCATGCTAAGTTTTGCAACTGTATTCTTAACCTGCTGGATTTTTAATATATATACAGACACAGACATATATCAATATATCTGTCTTTATGTATACACACACACAGAGTCCTGATACATACCCACAGCAGTTCACAGGTAAAAGAATAATATCCCCAAACACACAGAAGTACTTATTCCAAAGGAAAGCAATGAAAATTCAGAGTTAAAGTTACAATTTATGGGCCAACAGAATACCGAAAAAAAAATAAATTACAGCTGATGAAAGGGTTCAAAGATGAGTCAACAGAGCATTTATAGAGTAGCAATTCCTCTCTCTCTATCAGTGACTCTGACTCTATCAGAGCTTTTTTTAATGTTTCCAGATTCCCTCAGGAGAAAAATCCCATTCCAGACAAGCCAGAGAGGCTCCTTCCTTGCACTACCAATTTAGCTTCCCTCCCTCGAAGCTGTCTCTTCCAGCATGGTAATTTCTACTCAAAATAGCAAAATAAATGATGTTAAGCTAATGAATTCATGCTTTATCATGACTATTTGACTTTCAAAATATGCCCCAAGAACAAGAAGCCTGTCAGTGTTGTGTTTTTTCCTCTCTAAGCAGCTTTGTTAGACAAACAAAAAACTGGATGTTTTAGAATAAAGCCTACCCTAACTCCCATAAATGTTAGTTCACATTTGCACCACGTTGCACTAAAATGCCACATGCTCCACTGCCTTATGCACAGCACTTCACCCAACAGTCACTATTTACACTTATTACAACCCCATAGAATGAGATATACACACACACAGATAGTATATGATAAACCAGAGTCCCAGGAAAAAAAAGCAGAGGCAAACTTCTCTGAGGTAATGCTCACTCACTTATGTGCCATTACTAAATGTAAAGAATCCCTGGGCAAAGCCTCAGAGAGAAAAGCATTGAGAGGGCAGCCAATGCCAAAACAGCTGGAGAGATCTGGGTGCTTCTTAAACAACGAAAGCAACGCTGAGGCAACTCACGTCTAATTACAGACAAACCCGCACTAATATTTTATTTGTTTACGGGCAGTCATTTCAATCAAATTTATTACTGTGGCCGGAGTTCCTGAAACAGCGTCGTGCTTTCACCAACACTATCAAGGACATTGCACCTTCCCCTAAATTTCCAGCATTTGTAGTTTCAGATGAACACAGTCACTCTGCTACAGCAGAATATCAAGACACAGCAAAAAGAAAGATTTCTTTTTGAAAGAAAGAAAGAGCGGTGCTCTTTCCAGTTAACACCCTGCTAAAGCCCGGCAGAGACCATTCCCCAAGGCCTGGGCAAGACCGTCGTCCAGGATATTTTTTTCTGAAATCTACCCAGAACAGCGCTGAATTTGCCGTCTCTTTGCCCTCCCCGCCACAAGCCCCCCTCAGCCCGGGGCACCTGCGGCCGCCCGAGGCCTGACCCTCAGCACCGGGGTGGGCGGTGGGTAACGGCGGAGCTCCAGCGCCGCCGGCCGCGCCTCCCTCCCCTTTCCCAGTGAACCAACGATACCCCCCCGAGCGCTGCCCGGCAGGAAGGGGCAGGAGCCGCCCTGAACCGTTCTGGTCCCGCGGACCCACCGTGGCGGCGGAGCGCGAAGGTCAGGCCGGGGACGGGTCCGCTGCCACCGCGGGGCGCGCCGGGAAGGGCCGAGCGGGGAGCGGGCACTGCGGCGCCCCCTATGGCCGCGGAGGACCGGAGCGCTCCCGCACCGCGGCCGTGCCAGCCCCGCTTCCCTCGGAATCGCGGGAGGGGTTAGGCGGGAAGGCACCGCAGTGGGGCATCTGGTCCTACCTCCCTGCTCAGGCAGGGTCATTGCAGAGCACGTGGCACGGGGTTGCGTCCAGACGGTTCTTGAGTATCTGCAGTGAGCGAGACTCCACACCCTCTGCGGTCAATCTGCTCCAGTGCTCGGTCACTGCACAGTAAAGTTCTTCCTCATGTTCAGGTGGAACTTCTTATGCATCAGTTTCTGCCCGTTGCCTCTTGTCCTGTTGCTCGGCACCACTGAGAAGAGCCCGGCTCCATCTTCTTGGCACCCACCCTTTAGATACTTACAGGCATTGATGAGGTCCCCTCTCAGTTATCTCCTCTCGAGGCTCAACTCTGTCAGCTTTTGCTCATAACAGAGGTGCTCCAGTTTCCTCATCATCTTTGTAGCTCTCTGCTGGACCTCCATGTCTCCCTTGAACAGAGGAGCCCAGAACTGGACACATTACTCCAGATGTGACCTCACCAGGCCTGAGCAGGGGGGCAGGATCACCTCCCTCCACCTGCCGGGAATGCTCTTCCTAATGCACCTTGCTGCAGTGTCCTGCCCAACCTGCACCTCAGTCCTGCTTCCCAAGAAGGAGCACAGCAGGTGTCCTGCGCCAAGACAATGCCAGAAAGGGCCTGTCACAAGTCTACGTAGTGTCCCTCTTAGGGAATAGATTGTCCTGGAGGAGCAGGAGGCACCACTGGGCCAGATTCAGCAGGGCTGATGCACCTGCGTGCCTTGTGCGCCATTTTGTCTAGGCACAGGAAAGGGATGGGACAACTGGGATTCTAGAGTAGCACTCAGGTGAGAAGGGGAAATGACCACCCTGGCCTCCCATGGCTGGGAAGGAAAGGCAGAGCTCAGACCCTTTTCTCACGTTAAAATTCTTTAGTGGGATCATAGACTGCATTTACTTTCCTACTGAGTGATTTACATAATCTGCAAGTTTATGGATTTGCTAAATATTAGCTTTGTCACACAGGGCAAGTCTTCTTGGATCTTAGGGCTTTTTTGCATTTAATAGAGGATCATAACTTATGTCAGTGAAATACTGCACATACCTCACCTCCTTCATTTAGAACATTCAAAACCTCTTTACATTTTTGTGAGGAATATGCCTTTGTTTCTTTAATGTAGGATTTTGAGGGCGGTATGTTAAACAACCAGAGGCTGTGATATCTTCATCACTCCACATATATCCCAGATTTGTATCTACCTACCTGACAGTAACAGCTCTAGAGCAGTCAACCAAGTGACTGCACTGGATCCAGTGTGGAGACCATACATTCCCCAATTACATGGGAGAAAGTAAGGGGCTATCCTCTGTTTGCATTGTTTTGTATTTATCTGATTTAACAAATTACACACAGGTGTTTTCAGTTATTTCAGAAGGGGGAAGACAGAAAAAAAAAAAAGGGAAAGAAAAAAAAAGTGATACATGTTTGTTTTAGTTCCTATTCTTCTTCTGAGGAATATTATCCAGCAGGGATGGCAAGTTTTAGTGTTCGACCCTCACATGTACTTCTGGTCTGCGTGTGTACCTCTTTCACTTACCTATGGCAAGTAAAGCTGTTCTAAGTTTTGGGGGGTGGTTTGAAGGAACGCGAGCTGTAACCACAGTTGGATTGGCTGGGCAGGGAGAGCAGGACCGGCCGATAGAGCAGAACCGGCCGGGATCGCTCCCGCCGGGCGGGGCCGGCACCGGGACCGGCCCTCAGCTGTGCTCACGCGCCGGGGGCGGGGCCGGGCGGAGGGCGGGAAGGCGGGTGCGCGCGCGTGGCGGGAAGGGCCGGGGCGGCGGCGCGAGGCTTTGGCGCGGAGCCGCGTGCCGGGAGCCGCCCGTCCCTCGCCATGCTGCGGAAACTCACCCCGGAGCAGATCCGCGACTGGTTCACCGTCGGCAGCGCCGTCACCGCCGTCGAGCTCTTGGGCGAGGAGGCGCAGGCCGCCCCCCCGTGCGCTGGCCCCCGCCACCCCGCACGGGCGTCGTTGACGGCTGCGGGGTGAGTGCGGGGCGCTGCGCTGCTGTAGTTGGTGGTGTCCGTCCCTCCTCTCTGCTGTGTACCCGTGGCTCCGGGTGTGCTGGGCATTCCCCAGCGTCTGGGCAGCCTCCTCTGACTCCTCTGTTCTGCCTGGGTCCGGGGCGTGCACTTGTTGGCTTCCAGCCTAACATCCCGGTGCTGTTTGTGGTTCTAGCTCAGGTGTGGCTAGGTGTGTTTTTCTTGGCTTAATACTTGTGTTACTTTCTGATTTGTTACTTACCTCAGTTGTCTTGATCATCAGTAGACATGCTGCTTGCTTTATCTGAGGTGCATTAGCGCTAGTGTGTAGCTCCAGCAAGTCTTGTTGAAAAACTAACAGTTAGGAAAGACCCAGTTTATCTTGATTCAGGTGTATTAACTGAATAATTTCGCCGGTGGCAAATGATAAATAAAATGAGATTCAAGAGTTCATTGCTGTAGTGACCTAACTAAAGCATTTAAGTTACCAGGGTAAAGCTAATTTGAGGTATCTTCCCATGTCACTCCTTGCAAATGCTTTATTCTGTAATGGCAGAGTTTACAACCAAGGAGAACTTAATGTGTATCTGTATAGCAGCCAGGTACAACTGGTTTTCACTAATGTCTGGATATTGAAAAAATACTTTCCCCTGGATGCTCCCTAAACTGGAAGGTGTTGTGGCCTTCCATGCTAATCTTAGTATTTAGAAAAGTATTTTGTATGCACTTCCATACAGTAAAGTCTTTTTCACAATCAGATGGAGGGCACAGTCTACAGTGAGTGTTGTTTTGTTGTGTTTTTTCACCCTATATGATGTACAGCAGGATAGGTTGCTTGGTTTCTGGAACTCTCTTAAAAGGTGTACATTGGCTTCTGAGAAGGAATGAACCTTTTGCATAATGTCTGAACTGCGGATGTGCGGTAGTTCGGCAGAGACTGTTGAGGCTGTTGGTTTCTGCCTTTGCTTTGAGTAAAGGATAAAACTGACATGTCAAAATATCCCTTTTTATCCTTTAATGTAAAAGTGCTGCCGTTATCAAGCTCCAAATCTGACTGAGATCTACCGGATTTTATGCAGGTTGTTAAAATTTTTCAGAAGTGACCAGACAAAATTTAATAGTTCTCTAAGGTTATTTGCTGTGAATATAATTCTGGAATCCAGTATGTACAAGATGTCTGAGACTTCTCAGTCTTTATTTAGGTGAAAATAACATTTCTGCGGTACTTGAGAAGTGTTTGACAAGAGATTCTTGAACCCAACTGAGCACTAAGCCACCAAAATATGTCAAGTAACACAGGAGAAGCCTTGTGTGCCTTCACAGGCAAATCTTTGTCTTTGGTTGGATAAATATCTCTTTCCACTCACAAGTCTTAGCAGATAACCTAATTGTGGATTTCACAGTTGTGTTAACAGTGAAAAGTTAATGTTATGGGTTTGGGTTCCCCCCACCTTAGGGGGAGAGAGAGGGATATGCATCCTAAGGGACTGTTTGTGTAAGTGTGGACAGAACTTCTGAGCAATAAGCTTGTATAAAATCTAAGAGGATAGATGGTAGGTGTGTATGTGCTGCCACAAAATGGACAGAACCTCTATGAAAAGGCGTTTGCTTAGCTGTGTTTTGTTTCCATACATGCTTCTGTCTCACAGTTCTGGGAACGTGCTTACATTTAAAGAGTTTTTTTCAAAACTTGAGAACTCTAGAGGAGGTTTAGATTCAAGTGCTTAGATGGAAAGGAAGTGTTTGTCTTTTATTCACTGGCTTCTTAAGAAATTGAGTTCGAAGAGCTGAAAATAAAAGAATTTCCCTTTTGTTAAGGCTGCTTGTGGCATAAAAATCTATTTTAATATTTCTTTCAAAACTCTTGATTTGTTTCTTGGGAAAATCAAAACCAAAGTTTTTTCAAATTTTTCAAATGCTTGTTTGTATTTATTTCAAGTTGGATATACACTTATTGATGGAGACTCTACCTGCCACTTTTGTCTAAATTTTGTGGGTTTAGTACCAAATTGGTAGTGATAATAACAGGTGTGTTATTGCACACAAATGTTAGCATTTTACAAAAATGCTACTGAGATTGTCTAATGGCATCTAAAAGCTTCACATCTCCCTTAAAAGAAATGTGGAATGTGTTTTCTTCTTTACCAATGATGTCTCATTTTCCAAGGCTTTTAAGATTACTTTGTTTTCTGAACTTCCTCTAGAATAGCAGTATTAGTAATTGAGCTTGTTAGGGGAGGGTAATAGAAACCACAGAAATTGTGGCTAGAGTTTTGATCCTTAAATAGCTCGCTGATTAACTTTTTAATTCCTCTGATTACATTTAACTGAATGAAAAGAAATTTAGACCTGTAAATCTTTCCTTGTTATCAACACAATTGTGGTTAACATTAAGATAGTTAAAGGCTTAAGTGTGGAAGAGGTGGTTATTCTCTCTTTCATTTCTTGCATTTCGTAGGTGTAGCTTTGGCCAGAAACATTGCACACTGTTTGCTCTGCCTGACACCTGTGCAGGTGGAGACATTTCTGTCCTCTGGAATTACTACCACTCACCTTTCTGTCACCAGAGTGGTTTGTGTTGGCTGCCTATGTCAGAAATATGGCTGACTTAGCATAAGGAATTATAGAGTTTCAGAGCACCTTGTGCTAATCATGTAGACCATAAATAAAAAGTGCCTAGAGAAGCAGTTGAGTTCTTGGACAGTGATTTTCTGCAGGGAAGTGATGACTGCCCTACAGCCATCTTACTCCTGTCTGATGGAGCTGAAACCTGAGGATAAACTAACTTCTAGAAAATGGCTTGTCTTAGCTGGTGAACTGAGGAACAGATTCTCCTTATAGCATGTTGCAGCAAACTTAACACGTTTCTTTAAAATATGTTTAATTCCCTTAGCTCCTTGCTCTTACACCTTTGTTTTTTCTATGCTTTTCTTTGCTTTTTAACTAGAGAAAGTATACAGTACTTTGGTCAGGAGAAAGTGCTCATATTTTGCAGTTACCCCTCATTTTCTGTTTTTGGAAAAATGGACGAAGTAAGGCCTTAGTGAACGGCATTTTCTCAGCACTTGGCTTATTTTTTTCTTGTACGTTATCCTGTTCCCCCTTGATTTCTCCCTCTCCTTTACCCCCAAATATGGGCACTAGGATTGGATGCAGTAGCTTAATATCAGTTTCATCAATAAAACATCCATATAAAAGTAGATGAGCCTTTTTGTGCCTTTCTCTAGCATTGCATTGGGGTTTAACATTGAATTGGCTGTGATACCTAGATACATTTGATAACTATTATTCAACAGCTGCCTTTTAGCATATGGTGTAGTTGATGGGTCTTGTTTCTGGACTTAGAAAATGCATTTGCTTATACTAAAGGGAAATAGAAGTGAAATTAATGAAGAATGGGTAAGTTGTATCTGTGGTCAGCTTGTGGGGCTGGTTTTGTCTCTTTTTTTTTCCTTTTTTTTTATGGTGATCATAAAGGTAAGTGGATCTTCCATGTTTACTGACCTTTCATTTTCCATAACTAAAATTTGGAAGCAAAATTTTTAGGGCTTTTTTCACTTTTTTTTCCAGTAGAAGGCTGTTGAGGGTACCATTTAAAGAAATGAACTTGCCATTGCAGCAATCTTGCATGTTTGACCAAATAAAACCTATTTTCTGAAACTGGTATTGTGGGTATTAATTCTCAGTATAATATTAATTCTGCCAATGCCTTTTTTATGCTCAGTATGTTACTCTCATTCCTATGGAAAAGGTACTTCATTTAGCACTTTGGGGAGTTTTATCATTGAATGAAAACCTTCCTTTCAGTCCTTTCCTGCCCTCTTGCAGGGCTTAGAACTTCAGGAAAAGAATCTCCAGCTACTTGTGTTGCCTCAGAAGAGCAGAGTAAGTTGAGAGCAGCAGTTTTTGTTATTTATCCACAAACTGACAACTGACAAAAGGAAGGCAAAGAGTTTATAGCAGCTCTGAGTGCAGATATAGTGAGTTTTGTGTATTTAGTTTATGGTAAGTGGAGGGACTCCTTACTTTTGGTATTAAGCTGCAAGTTTTATTTTAAACTTATAGGAAATGTTTTCCTCTTGTCCTCCAATGCTTTGTCCTTTTGGTGTGTGCAAGAGTTTTGATTATTTTACATCCTGTGTATATTACATTTTACTTTTCTACATGAAATGTTCTTTATATTACAAGCTTTTCAGAGTTTTTTTTTTAAGTAATATTTTCATCGTTTATGAAAATATTATGCCATCTGTTTATGCAATTTATGTTGCATTATTAGTAAATTCTTTCTTGGGTGGGGGATACAACTGTGGAGCATAAGAAAATGCCTTGCAGTTGTTATTACCACCTTGATGAAGTCGGAATGTTGTCTTTAGTATACCTGAGGAAAATAACAGAGGAAGCAGTTTTCCTCTGTGTTTGCAAAGCAATGAGTTGGGCCATGTGAGTCTTGCCCATTTTTTGTGATGTGGCAGACAGATTAAAAAGAAATCTGGAGAAGAAGAGGTTACATAAGACATGTAAGAACTTGTTACGTACAGTGATGGGAGTACAATTGGAAATGTAGCCAACTGAGTTCTGGCATATGTTTTCATTGATTTTCTGCTCCAATTGCCTGCTGTGACCGTAACTCCTACATATCCAATCAGTCTTGTAAAACTTTATTATGAACCCCCAGTGATAGATGACAGCAACTGAAAAACATGAAATGTTGTTATATTTAAATGTAGAATAATCACCTCCTGCTTTGGAAATATTCTGGCTTGACTCTTCGGCTATTCTAGAAACGTACTGTCTGATTTGATCAAAATGTTTAAGTTTAATGCAGAATTAGGGTTTCAGAGCAGTTTCCAGTAAGTTAAATTTGAAATTATATACAGCTGTTTGAAAAAAATATAACTCATTAATTTCATGCAGAACAGAGAGCTAGTTGTTAAATGCCGTTAAATATCCAACTAAATGCTTTCATTTAATTGTCCACCTTCATAATACTTCAGCACGTGCAGAGTACACTTTAGGAAAAAATATAGATATATTACATGCAGCATGTTGTAAGTTCTGTTAATGTTTCATGCAACTTACTCTTGAAATTAAGAGATAACTATCCAGCTTCAAAACGTATTTACCAGTTTATTTGGTACAACTGAGAGTATATGAAACCATTTCATTTACACAGTATAAAGTTCCCATAGAGCCTAAAAGCTATGTGACAAATACAGAAGTTTTTATCTAATGCTGTGTGGATTGATGCTGTTTCAAAATATGGAAAGTAGTATTTTTTTTATTGTTTAAATACTTCTAGCTCTATACGGCTAAAAAATTAAATGCTTCAGAATTTTTCCAGAAACATCTACATTGCTTATTAAAAGATGGCTTCAAACACAACAGCTCTAAGAAACTATAAAGATAAAAGGGGAGTTGCTAGTTAAAGTTATTGCATACTAGTTATAACGAAGGATTTTAATTTCTGAACTTGGTAAAAAGGGGAGCAGGTCACATTTCTTACTCCTATATGTGTCTGGATGGCAATGACAAAGGAATGCGAATGGCTGCATAACTTTTTGAAAGCAACACAAACCGACTTAACTTGATGGGTAGTAATAGGGTAGATTCCAGATTCTATGAGAGAAGGTGGGAAACATGCTGTGTGTGTTTTTGTCAACATAACTTGAAACAGTGGGGATTTCATCCTTGTCCGACTTGTTAGAGCTGTCGCCACGCGGACTGAAATGTTCCGGACAATTTGTATTCCATGCATCTGCCAGCTGCTCTGGTTGGTTTTCTCTCTCAATGGTGGTGAGAAAATCTTTTAAAACTTGCTTGAATATGTAGACTATTTCCCAGGGTAAGACATCATTTTCTGCCAAAACTTCACGAAATCTAGAAATGAACAAAAATTGAAATCTAATCATCAGCGCTGAAAACTCTTTTGTTTCCTCTCTGGTCACTGGAGGGGAGAAGGAGGAAATTACTGCACGCTGGTGCTATTTTTTCCTTGCTGCCACGTTTCCCCACACACCTCCCCCAGAAGATTGTGAGAGGAAAAGAGCTCTAACAATGTACTGGATGTGCTCCAGCTATTATGAGGATTATAAGTGGTTGTTACTGGGTATGCTTTTCTTTTTTCCTTTTTTTTTTTTTTTTTTGGCCCATCTGGGTAACTTGATTTAAACTGACTTTGCCCTTAGGTATATTCTGGGCTTTAAAAGGAGCTTGTTCTGTTGTATCTGTGAGTCCCTAGAAAATGTATTAAAATACAGGCATAGGAGAATTTTTCTTTGTAAAATGTGTGTGGGGGGATTTTTTTTAACGTCGGAAATTTTTTTTACACTGATTTGCTAGTTTTAGAAGCTTTCAGGTATTTTGGACAGTAAAGCTGGATTTTTTTGCATAATAGTGCATTGCATTAGTCCTTTGATTTTTGGTTATTGGGTTACTATTTTATAAATATTGGGGCTAAATAACAGAGGAAAAACTGGAAGTATCGAAAGGTCATGTAAGACTTCCCTCGTTTGGATTAGACCAGGAAAATCCTGATTTAAAACTTCCTTCAAGTACAACATATTAAAGTGAGGATGTAATTTATAGAACACCTGCAAAAATGCATTCCAGTTGCTGGTCACTGCTACTTCTGGAGATCAGAGCCAAATACTAACTTCAGCTAGGTAGAAAAACATATTACTTTTTATAGAGTACTCAGAGTTAGGGAAATACGAAACAATTACCTGCTGAGAACAGTTCCTGTTTGGCAAGGCTGGATTTGTGAACACAGAACTTCGAGTTGCCGTTGCTCAGTAGCTGGAATTGTTGCTTGAGGGTTCTGGTAGTTCTTGAGCCAGTTGTAATCCATGCCAGTCTTCTGGACTTTTTGTTCGTTTTCGATCTCTTGCACGAATCTTTCACGCTCTTTCAGGTGCCATTTCAACTCCCTCAGCAGGGTTTTTGTAACAACTTCTGATCCAGGACATCTTGTGGGCTTGTAGGAATCAGTTTTTGACCATTTCATCCAACCAAAAAGTGGCATTTTTAAGCTGAGAGGGGGGCAAAAAAAAATTGGTTGTTTCTGTCTGACCGATTAGTTCTTTTTACCTGTAGACTTCCTTCTTAGCAACTGCATGTCTGAATGAAAATTTATTAATGGTGCTGAACTAGCTTGCGGTACAATAAAAGTAGTGATAACAACAATCACCAAGCCATAATGAAATCTGACAAGGCTTACACTTTATAAAATTTCCCGTTTGTTTTCTGAGTTAAAATACTCCATGAAGTTTGCAGCATTTAAAAGTGCATATCTATCATCTCGGAAATATTTCATTTTTTATCCTATAGTATATATGGTTAAAAAAAAAAAAAAGAAACCCCAGGGAACTGTTTCCCCTCGAACAAGCAAACCAAAAAACCACCAACCTCACAAAATACCCAAACCCAATCAAATGCCCCCCCACACCAAAACAGAAAACCCCAAACCTCCAGAATTTGAAATTACATTTACATTTAAAGATTATACTAATTAATAAAGTTAAGTGCTGGAACTCTGCATGATCTGTTTTTACAGCCTCTGTATCAATTTATATTTTAAATATTTTAAATAAATTATTGTTCACATAACCTGGAATCAGAAATCTGGTGGAGTAGACTTTTAAATTGCAGTTTGTAAGAAATCATGCAGACACAAGCGTGCAAATTGGAGTAAAATAACATAAATTACCTTTGCAGCTGTCTGTGAAAAGTGTTGTTTCAGGTCAGTTTGCTTGAAGGTCTCTTATTCTAGCATGTCCTGTTTGCAGGTTGTTACTACTGCTGGAAGAAAACAAGCGTTTTTTTCTCTTTTTCTTTTTTTTCTTTTTTTTTTCATTTACTCAAACTGTGCTTAGAAAAAATGACTTTCTGTACTGAATATGACAGTTTAAGTTTTTCTGCTTTTAAGGTTCTTTTTCATCCTCTGTATCAGAGAGAAGCAGTAATCCATTTAACCTAGCATGGTCTCTCAAATACTTTCTACCAAGTCCATTAAGATCTCCTACCTTTGAATTGAGTTCTGCCGGTGGCAGCAATTTAAAAAAAGATGGTGACAATTTCAAATGCTTGTTGCTAAATCCATCCAAAGGTATTGTTGGTAGTGAGATGAATAATGATAGTCTGAAGCAACTACAGCCCCGCTTGTAGCTAAAGTTAAGGCTGTCGTGTGATGTGATGCTTGGCTGTGCATAGCTGTAGGTCACAGTTTAGAGCTGTATTTTTATGCCTGTAGAGTGCTAAAAATAACTACGTTGCTTTTATCATCAAACTAAACTTTCAGGCCATTGAGATGCTGGAAGACTTATCTCCCATTAGAGGGGGATCAGGCTGTTCTGCTGTCATTTTTAAACGGCTAAGAATAGTTTTTCTCTAGTAAAGATCATCTAAAGCTTTTGTTAAGTGAGTGTTGACAGAAAAGAAGTATTTGACAGTTGCTCAGGATTTTGTTGCTGCATTAAATGCTTCTTCCAGATGAATTTCATCAATCTCACGCTACCGTACTTTTTCATTACTGTGCATTGCTGTTAGCATTTTAAATTAACATTCCAAATGTGTTTAAAGAAGCAAGGCTGCAACACCTCCAGTGCTCCACAAAAGGCACATTAATCTAATTAAAGGAATAGAATGATAAAAAGATGCAAATTGAGGTCAAACTGATCCAAAAAGCCCAGAACTGTAAGTCTTACCACAGACATTGCCTCTCTCTCAACTGGCTGTCAGTTGCCTGCTCCCTCCTTTCTTGATGAATATTTTGAGCATATCCATTTTTAAGGTTCATTCTCAGGGCTGGCAGTGTGCACACCAAAGGTCGCTGAAGCAGCCATTTTCCGTTCCAGTTATCTGGTCTCTTCCTATTAATCTAAATAGTAGCCATGGAATACGAAATGCTGCCTCTCCATCTCGCTCTTGTTCTAATGACCGTCTTCGCTCCCCTAAGTATTTTTCATTCCTACCTTTTTTCCCCTGCACTGGTGTGTTGAACTGTTGGGAGAACAAAGGTTCTGTAAATTTGTTCTAGATGTCATACAACATAAAGGATGACGTGTATGGCTGTTATTAAAGCTGATATTACTTATACATTGGAAAAATTCAAATGTCAGTATTAATCCTCTTCAACTGGAAGGTTTTCACATTGCATTGTATGTGGTACTATGAAAAAGGAAGGGAGCTAAGTTTATGATGACAGAACTGTCCTGACAGATTTTCAGATGAAATTAAAATGCTCCTTGCCACCTCCTTTACAGCACAGTTAACACGTCACCACTTTTTTCCACTGTATCAATCTTCAAGTAAACTGCTGTACAGTATAAAACCATAATAGTGTCTTTGCAAATTAGAGATGCATACTGGAAGGTCTGCAAAGTAATTAAATGAGAAACCTACAACTTTTATTTTTTAACCTAATATTTGGTTGCATCATCAAAAATGCAAGGCAGGATGCTGAGAATTATGTTTATCTTTCCATTGGTAGAACACTAAAGTTGAAAATGAATATTGCTTCTACTTTTGCAGGCATTTGAGGTGTGTATTCAGGAAGAGGTGGCTGCTCACGTGTGGCTGGTGTTGGAAACTGGACTTGAAAGTAGAGCAGTATTTTATGCAGTTTGTAGCCCCTGTTTATTCCTAGGAGCTTTGGGGAGTTAGCATTCCATCCAGCTATCCCTAAATGTACTCACGGATCTGCAGTGCTGTGTCAGGGTGGAAGTTTTGGCTTGACTTTAGCTGATAGTGGATCTGTTCCCTGAAGGCACTTCAGAGTTTGTCTTTATTAGTAACTTAGTTAATAACGTCATAATGCCCAGCTCTGTGCATCCCCAGTCAGAATAATGAGCCTACCCTGGTGCATGTGGCAGAACAGTTCCTACGGCCATGGGCTCGGTTTATTCTGTTATTTTCTTCTACCCTGAAAATAAATTACATATGAGGCACAGTTCTATTTTATGCTTGATTTTTTTTCAAGGCATGTTTAAGGAGTTAGTTATTCTTACTTGTCTGAGTGGAAGGGAGTGTCAGTGTGGTGTGGTACCTGTCATGTTAAAAGAATTCTTCCTAAGGTAGTGTTTGCACCCATGGGGATGGTTATGTTTTGGGTGTAGTTTGTACTGAGGAGCTGCAGCTAAACCCAGCACTTGCTGGAAGAACCCTCATTTTCAGAGTGGTTCGGTTCTGCTTTGTGGGTGACTTGGTGTGAAGGTGTGCAAGTCCAGTTCGTGGCTCTAATCATTAACCTGAAAATGTCTGGTACTCAAAATTTCATCTATTCTAGCAGTCCCTCTCTTGTCTCTTCCTGCTTGACATCGTAGTTTTGTGAGGGGGAGCTTGACAATTAAGGTAGAAGTTAGAAGTAGTGCTTATTTTTAAAATTGTTCAGGGTTAAAACTTCTTGAATCTCTCCTTGTCAATACTCTTAAAGCTCCTAGTTGGTAACAGACTAAGTTCTGTGGGGAGGGCATAGCATAGCTACAGAGTAAGAATATTTATGTACACTTATGAGTACAGCAGACAACATACAGATTTAAATAGTTGAAACGTACCACAGGGATAGGGGATGCACGTTTTGAGGGTGCTGAATATGCCTGGATTTTAGCTTTTTCGTTGCAATAGTAAAGCATAACTCCAAAGAAGTACTTTAAGAATAACAGCGAGGTGGTTTTGTGCATGTCCACAGGAGATGTCCTCTAGTATAAGCAGTAGCGTTAGAGATGAATGAATTCTTACTTGAAAATCATCATGAATAATGTTAATACTGGCTACTTTAGAAGTGTGGCTGTTTATGGCAAGGTAATGTTTCTTGGCTAAAAAGAGGTGACAGAAAATGTTTATTTTACCATTGATGCTTTTTGAAATATCTTGAAAGCTTTCTTAAAAAAAAAACAAACAAGCAAAACAACTAAATAAAATAATGTCTTTAGCACAGGAAATGTAGGTATTTGCATGATATGTGGCTAAGTAAATTTTACATTCTGATTAAGACTTTCAACACTACAATAATAAATAATTTGCTGTAATGATATGCAGAAGGCATATCTTGAAACAGCCTTGTCATTCTTGCAAAATCTGAAATTCTCACAAAGAAGAAATGTTCTCTAGGGATCAGCTGTTTTTCCAAGTGTGGTGTTTTCTTCTGAAAAAGTATTGTTCTGTAACTGTATTCTGGGACAAAAAAAAGCTGCAAATCCAAGTCACCTCTGAATACAGCAAGACTTTAGTCTTAAGACATGTGCCTTAACATCACATACATAAAGGAACTTCCTGAACCTGACAACCAGGTCCTGTAATAAATAAGGGAATCTGGTTAAATGTGGGGCTGTGCTACTATGCCTGTCTGTAAGGACTACAAATTCAGTACTTATTTGTACTGATTGAGTGTGCTGTTGGACAACACGCTATTTTTCTGAGAGAAAGCCAGTTTGAGGAGAAGTTGGTGCTGAACAGCAGTTCATTCCAAGCCACTTCCATTTGACTGAACACTGCACCGATTTGAGGAACAAGGTGTGATAAATGGAGAGAATAGGTGAAGGAGAAGCTTCTTATTCTTTTCTTCGGAAAATTTTATGGCATCTGTACCATCTGAGGTGCTACTTACTCTTGTAATTGAAAAGGGCAAGAAGTATAGCTTTCTTTATGAATGAGACTCAATGACACACTGAGAAATGATCAACCTAATTCTTGTTTGACCAAAAGTGCTGATAGCAGGTCATAACCATAGCTAGCGAGCTAACATTTCAGCACATTGTTGCAGCGGTGGATGTTCCATAATTCTTTGCTAGTATCTTGATAATAGTCACATCCTGTGATTTGCTGCTGTGGATTTTGTGTGAAGGGCTGATGAATCTTGTGGGTTAAGCCTGATAGGCACCTAAGAGCTATGCAGCCCCTCACTCTACTCCCTGCTGACCCTCAATGGGATAGAGGCTAAGGAATGGAAGAGCAAAAGAAAAAAAAAACTTGGGTTCAAGATAAAAAGCTGTTTAAGAAGGGGAAGAAGAGAGAAAGAAAACAAAAGAGGTGATGCAAAGGCAGGTCCACATCACCCCTCATGGGCAGAGTGATGCCCAGCCAGGTTCTGAACAAAAGATGGCAAACAGAACTGAAACTCTTCTATCCTTTTGCTTCTGAGCGTGACAATGCATGGCATGTGATATCTCTTTGGTTAGTTTGTGTTACCTGCCTGGTTGTGCCCCCTCACAACACTTGAAAGCCCCACAGTCTGTTTACAGGGGCAGGGAAGGGGTGCAATGAGAAATAGAGAAGGCCTTGATACTGTGCAAATGCAGCTCAGCAATAACTAAAACATTTGTGTTTTAGAAGTATTGATTTGGTGACAAATCTAAACCACAGCACCATAGAGCTGCTATGAAGAAAATAACCCCATCAGTCATCTGAGGGAAGAGAGGTTTCTTAATATGATTTATCCATAGGTAGCAGGTTGGATCATTTCCTTTTATTTATAAATGCAGCCTCACACTTTGGATTTAATCATTAACTTTGTAGTGCATTTTTCTTTAGATTTGACAGAACAACTCTCTCTAGCTGTTTCAGGCTGAAGACAGATGGTGAGTCTACCTCCTCTGATCGGTTCAGACAGTATTTGACTACAGCTTTTGCTTTTTAACAACTAGGAGCAAAATTTGCCATGAGCCTGCACAAGAGGCCTCTTGGTAAGACTCCTTGTTTGGTCCTTTGCTGTGAGAGTGAACAACTGAATAAGTCTCTTTTAGCAGCGTTAACTGACAGAAATTTGTGTAAGCTGTCACTGTACTTCTGGTGCTGAGATGAATAAAATCAGGATGTGGTTGAAGCTGATTTCTTGCAGTTGGACTGTCTGTAGCTTTAATGTCTCTGATGCTGGTGGCACTTCACTAATAGGCCAGGGAGTTACAGGCATCAATTTGAAATTGAGGGGATCTTGCTTTCAATACTACCCTTCATGGGCATTCTTTTAAATTAACAGCAGTCTTTTACTTGTGGTTTTTTTTTTTCAGAGATTTATTTAATCTGGATTTTACCAAGTGTGTAACCAAATGTTTTTGATTAGGCTTTCTTGCTGTGGGATTTTTTTTTCTTCTGTTTTGCCAAGATTTTTGCCTTTGTGTTCAGAGGGAAGGGGTGAATTTTGAAGTTTTAAGGAGTGTAGATGCTTTGTGAATGTTGCTAAAGGATCAGAAACAATGCTTGATAGAGAAACTGTGCTTTTGGTTGAAGTTAATAAGTATGAACACCTGTCTGACATCTAATTCATAATTAATTCTAACAACTTTGATTTGCCAAATTAACTGTTTCATGTGTGGTAGAGAGGTAGTTGTTGTGTGGCTTGTCACCATCTGCCACAGGTAACACCTGCCCTCTTCAGAGCATCCTGTTGGAGCTATGGCTGCAGAAAGAGGAACTCATCAACAGCTCATGTCCAAGAAGAGTCCAGTTCTTTGAAGCCCAGCAGTTCATTCCAGTCTCCCCCACTGGCATAAAATCCCAGAGCAGGAGACAGTAAATTTGAGGATTTGGACCGTTTCATCATGGCATTTGTGGTTGTTATTTTTCTTGGATTTTAACTGTGAATAAGATGGAAGATGGAAGGTCTTGCAGAGCTGTTAGTTTGACATGTGTTAAATATTTCTGAGATGTTGAGTTTACATAGTTTATCCAAATCCAAACATTTGCATTAGAGTTTTTCAGGATTTTTGCAAAGTGGTTTTAGTGCTCTCTCTCTCCCTCCAACTGTTTAAGGTTTTAAAACTGGAGATCTGAATCACTGCTATGAGGAAGAGCAGTGCAAGCCTTTAAAATGCCTATATATGAAGACTTTATCACTAAATCTACCTATTTACATTTTAGAACAGCTCTTAGTGGTAAAAAGCATCAATCTCACTGATTCTTAGATTCTTAAAATAATCTGTAAATGACTTTGTAAAATCTGTGTTTTAGTATTTACTAGATTACACTTACTCTGAGTTCTATTAATAGTTGTTTTTTTTTTTTTTTGCTGAAACATTATGGGTTTTGAATGACAGTACGTGATTTCATTAAAGTTAGTGCATTTCTGCAGGTAAGACCAATCTTTTGGATGAAAAGCGAACTTCCAGCTAAAGGGAAAGTAATTTTTAGTATGTCCTTCAGTAAACCCAGTGGAAGGTTATTCACTGTCATGGCAAATGTTCAGTTATGTAAAGTGTCACATTACTTTAGTTTCAGAAGAGGCTTTGAAACAGTCTACTGTATATATCTTACTAAAATTGTACAGCAAAATATTGCTCTGTATATTACAAAGCTAAGTGTTTTTTTCAAGTGGTTTTTCTTTCCCCACAAAGATCTGTAAGTAGGTGGACAGTTTGTGTGCGTGACAGAAGCCATGACTTGGGGCAGTCCTTCTCTTGTGATCTGTGAAATGGGTGACACTAGTTTTATGTTCAACTTCCAGTCCCATGTGCACAGGATTTTTTGTGTTAAATGAGGCAGAACATAAATAGGTAGAAAGTACATGTATCAGATTTTTTTAAAAACACAACCCTAGAAGACTTTTTTTTTTTTTCAGTTTTGTCTCTGTATGTGTTTTTGAAGTTACATGGCCTTGAATAGGACTTCTACCCCAGAGTTAGATAGTTAGTAGAAAATTGTTTGAAATTGGATAAGCAAGCATCTTAATCCTTGGAATTTTGCTACATACTTGGATGTTTTCTTCACACATTCATATGTGTGCTGCCTGAGTAGTGCTATTTTTTCATGGAATAACACTGTATATATCTTGTTACTTTAATAAAGACTTCTTTAGCATTGCTCCTGCTGGCACTAACTGTGTTCAGTGTAGGCAGTGGCATTGTAGTACGTGTCACTTCAAAGGGCCAAACAAATTGCTTGTCACAGTTATGGTTGAGATTGGGCAACTGATTCTATTTTTACTAACTAAGTGTATGCAAAAATGCTTTGGTTTCATATTTCAGATGCTCAAATACAGAAATTTACCCAGTGTACTCTGTTATGATGGCCTTGTTGACTTATTAGAGGTTATTCTGTAGCTTGAAGAAAAGGAAGACCTTTCTCTAGCTGAATTTATTTAAAGAAAGGCACCCTCAGTGTATTTGAAAGCATTTACAACTGAATGTGTCAATAATTTTTGGTGTTAAACTGTGTTTCCCTTCTAGTAATTCCCCTAAAGTGTCAGCTCTATTTAATTTTATGTTTAGAAATATTTTGCTTCAATCAGATGCTCAAAATTAGTTTGACTGGGCATATGTACCAAGATCAGTCGGACTTCAGAAAAATGTTATAGTAGCTAAGCCACATGATATGGAATAAGGAAAGTATTATAAGAAACAGTGTTAATTCACCTGCTTTTTTAAATGAAGGGGGAAGGAAGAAAAAGCAGAACATCCGAAATCTCCTGCATTTCCTTCAGATGATGACTTAAAATTTTCATTGATTGTATTAGTCACAAAAATTCTTTTTACTGCTTCTCAATGTAGTAGAATTTGGACTATTTCGTATATGCAGCTCTAAAGGCTGGAATCTGGAAAGCCAATGGAATATATGCTGTTAACATGGCAGGTGTTACCAAAAGGCAGGTTTTCACTCTGGGGGAATAGAAGTGGGAAAAAGATAACTGATGTATCGGACAGACACTGTGCTTTGTAAATAGAATCCAGCCAAGTCTCTTCATTAGTTTGCACTTTTCTAGCCTGGAATGGATTTGAATTTCTGAATCATGTTATTCCTCTGTCAGCAAATTTTGTTGAAAATCACTAGATTTCCATGTAATAGAAATCCCTTTCTGTTTATCCAGGTGTATATAGGACAATAGCACCTACTGATGGCTTATTAATGACCCTTATTTCATCATTCTGGTGATTTAGGAGAGCTCCAGAGGGCTTCACAGTGATTTCTTTACATTTTGCCTAAAGCCCCCCATTATTCTCTAAGCTTTAAATTTATTAATGCTGCACAGTTCAGCGTTAAAACATCACGAAATAATACAATGAAGCTTGTTTGCTCATTGCATATGATTTTCCCCAAGATTGTAGCCTGATCCAGTACGTCAAGTGCTCAGTGTTCATTCCTGATGACTGGCTATTATATGTTTTGTTTATTCATTGTGTAGCCTGGGGTTTATTTACTGCGTGCTGCTTTCTGAAGACAGAAAACCTAATTTCTGAAATAAAATATTCAGAGTATCACCAAGGTCATAATGCCCTCATTTTCCTGGAGCTGTACAGGTGAAGGTTGGAAGCACATACATACTTCTGGGAGCCTGTTTTGAAATGCTTAATACTCCGTCTCCAGGAGATATGTTGTCGAGTTTCGGGGGACTTGGCGGGAAGCCAATCATATTTATTTATAAACATTTATAAATATTTATAAATAAACATATATATTTTTACATATATATGCATTATATATAAATAAATAAATAAATATATATATATATATATATATATATATAAACACCCCCTGTTCCTCAGGTGCTGTCTAAATAATGATGTGTCTGTAAGGTCTTAACTGCAAACAAGGAGCATAGCCCTCCTTTGTCACCCTTAGCCTCAGTGAGATTTTTCTGTTCAAGTGATTTGCTTGCTGTTGCTCAGGGCTCTGACAGTCAAGCAATACCTGCTCCTTTGTGACAGCAGTGACTGCTTGCATTGGATGGCTTTTTTTCTTACAGAGAACCAAAGGGCAAGTTGTGTTTGCTGCATAACTCAATTTTTTTGTTTTCAGAAGATGTGTGTCCAGTGCTCTCAGTGAGGCTGCAGATTTATGGATGTGAAAAAATAATTGGTTGTATCACTTAAATCTGTATCACGTGCATACAGTGCTGCCAAAGTGAGACTGTGCAGTCAAGCTTCATTGTGGTATTTTCAGCTACCAAGTGCTTGACTTCAATACTGTTGTTGAATTTCTGGGTTTTATTTGTCTTTAGTGTACATTCAGTGGAATGAACTATGTTATAAGTGAATATTTTTTTTTTCTGTATTGTACCTTTTATTCAGGCCTGTTGAGGAGTGTTCCCTGTTCCAGTTGTTCCAGAGGGTTTGAGTGATGCAAGTGTTGTAGTTTGCTTGCTCAAAGTAGGCAGCTGTTGCTCATGTAGGCATTGTGCAGATGGGTGCAATCCTGTTGAACATTGCATAGGAGAGATACTTGAGATCCGAGGGAAATCACTGTGGGTCTATGTCTAAAATATTGTTAAAATTGCATCAGAAGCTATTTCTTAGTTTGTTGGCAGCAGTAGGTGATATATACTTGGGTGTTCTGTTCCGATCTGAATGAGTTGTCTGTAGGACAGCCAAGCTGGCAGAGAGTTTGCCTTGCTGGGGAAGGTGGGTGCTCTGTGGCATCAAAATATTGAAAATTACTCCATGTTGAGAGCTGTGTGACACAGTGTCATGTTGAAAGTCTCATGTTGTTTTCAGAGTCATTGTTTTTGGAGTCAGCATTGCCTGCTATTTACGTCAAGAAACAAACACTTCTGCAGCACTGTCATAAAACAGAAACAGATTTGCTTTGCATTAGTGAATTATTGCATACCAAAGGCTGGCACAGGGCCCAGAATTTAAGCAAAACCATAGTATCAACTTCTGTATTTTGTTTTAAAAAATAAGGTTGCTTTTGATGTGTTCAAGACTCTTCTGCATTTAAGTTCATTGTTGATTTAATAACTGTATGATGATTGATTACATGCTACTTCTTTCTCTAGTGAATTCATGTGGATTTCTTTACACTGTTTACGTCGAAGAAATTTTTTTCATCTTACTTCATTATATTCATGTCATGATTAGACTTTCTTGTGTGTAATAGATTTCCATAAAATTCAGTGCTCAGGTGATTGCATTAATTTTTTTTCCCTGATCACCATCATCTCTTGACTTAAAGTCAAAACTTTTTTCCTCAAAGCAGTGAGATGATTTTTTTTTTCTTCCTACCTACTTGTCCTATCTCCAGGGAACCGTGCAAGAATAAGATTTTTACCCTATTTGTATTGTGTCAAGAACTGGTGAAACAGAGCTGTTTTATCTTTGTTCAGAAGAAATTGTAGTCTTTCATTAGAAGTTCCTAGGTATTAAAACCTTAAAGGATGATATTTTGGGTGCTCCAATTTTTTCAGCCAAAACAAAAAGATTTAATGTGGCATTTTCCTCAGGCTGGTATCTAAATTTTCTTTCTGAAGTTTGTTCATTGAAGTAGTTCCCGTGTGACATGGAGACTCTGAACTTCCTATGTAATGCTGCTGTTCTCAGACATACGAATGACTTGGGTTAGGAAACACTGATTTATCATTTCTTTCCTCTTCAGGCTGCCTATCACACAGAGCGTTGGAACGGAATATGCTGAAAAATACAGACAAGCAGAGGAACAACAGCTAGGTGTATCTGGAAATGATCAGCCTGTCTCTAATAAACCAGGTAAAAAAGGAAATAAAAATACTATGATCAGATACACTTGTCCTTTTTCTCCCTGTGGTTTTTCTCCCTATCTCCTGTACTCAAAACTGTGAAACCCTTCTGTGTGTTTCTTGTTTAATGATGTGTGTGTATTAGTTTGTTATATATAAAGACCTGGTATTAAAAGGCAAACACCTTATTTTCTGGAAACCACACCATATAATGCAGTTGCATAGATAAAGGTGCACATATCTGGCTTGTTGTATTGATAAATGTAGATACATGATTGAAATAAATCTGCAAGGAAAAGATACCACTCGTTAGATTCATGTCTTTGTTCTGTTTTCTCATTTTCTATCCATTTTATTTCTGTGCCTACTTGATTATTGCTTTGAACTGCCTTTAGAGGGAAATTTGATTGCACTTCTTTCCTAGGAGCTCTGGTAAAAGCAGTCTGAGGCTGACTCACTTGTCAGGGCAGCTCAGCTTCAAACTCTACTGTGCCTCTTAATTTCCAGTTTTGTTCATGTAGATGATTTCCCAAGAAAAGGACATTTATGTGTTTTGTCTGTTCTTTGTGTCATTCTGTTAATACTTTTTGTATACCTTTGCTGATATACCGAAATTTGAAAAACTTGAGACATTTTCTAGAAATTGCTGTCCTTCAGTGCTTCTGCAAATCCTGTGGCCTCTGGAACTCAGGTAGCTGAGGAAGCCATTTGCTGGGTCTGTCATCAGCAGAGAGGCAGTAGGTTCAGTTGGCCTGTTCAGCATGTGCAGTGCACCTGACCTGTCCCAACCACAAAATATTGTCTCTTGTTCACTTGACATTACAGAGAGGAGGTGTTGAAAGGTGAAAATGGAGTAATAAAGGGACCGGTAAGGAGCTTCTAATGTTGTAGTTCAGGAATCCGGTGGTGTTCCCTGGTTTTTTCATGTGCTTTCTTAGCAAAGGAAGGACAACAACAAACTGACTGAGCCTAAGTTCCTTAGATGTTTGTTTAATAGGGTAGTGGTACTGATTAATGCAATGAAATACCATAGATCATTTAACGTCCTTCACCTGTTAAATCAAAGTTCTGTGTAAAGTAAGCTAGCAACCTAATTTAGTAGCACTACTGGCCTGCATAACTTTGAATGGAACTGATGCTAGCAGTGTTCCTCCTGTAAAAGAAACAGTTATAACTTAGGCTTTTTAGGAAATATTTCTGTGTAGTCATCCTGGTATTTTATTTTAAAAATACCTGGTTTTTTCGTAGTCTACCCTAAAATGTTTTTCCTTGAAATTTATACCTTTTAATATTTATTCTTTCCTTCCAGTTGTAACTTAACTAAACAACATCTAATTAGTAAACCACCCTAAAATATTACTGAAATACTGGCATATTATATACTCTCTTATTATCAATCTGTTAGATATTTCCCTTAGTCCCTTCCCCCTCCCTCCCCCCTTTCTGGTCTTTGTCTGTGTCATTGTCTGGAGTCTTGTTGCTTCAGGAGCTGTTCCATGCAGTGTTGATGCCTGCCTCCTCTCATCAGTGCTGTGCTCCCAGCTGTGTACGATCCAGTGGCGGGTTCTCAGCAAACTGGGTAGTGACAGGACTGGAACATTCCTACGGCATTCTGAGACTGAGCTGCCAAATCCCACCTAGATGCAGAATAACAGAAATACTTCAGAAAATCCTGGTTCTTATTGCTATCAGTTTTGACTTACAGACGAACTCATGTTAGGATAATAGAACAAAGAAGCTCAGTAAGCGAGCATGAGATTTGTACTGTTAAATTTATAGGTTATAAATGTGTACGTTGTTACTCATTTGAGACTGCTGCTGTTAAATGGTAATGCGAGATCATGCAGATTTCAAGAGCTCCAAGAGGTATTTGTAACTATGAGCTGTATTGATCTGGAAGTGTAGGTTCTTTTTAAGAACGTGAGTATTGTCATAAATTATCAGGAGTTTATCTAGACCAGGACATATGAGTTCTAGCTGTGTTGAATACATATGTAGTCAGGAAATAACCTTCACAACATGGAAATGAGAAGCTGATTTGTCCTGAAGGTTCACAATTGGTATGCTTTTTGTAGCTTCTTTATTTTGGAGTTGCTGTTGCAACTGTAGATGATACCTTCTGTATAAATCGACAGCCTCTTTTAAAACTTGTGGAGTTACTGAAACTGTTTTGGTGTTTGTATTGTTTGTGCCTTGTTATTTTATGAAATCTTGTTGAGTTTAAATCCTGTGCTTTCCAATTTCTTTGAAAGAGCATATGGTTTTATACTGAAAGGACCAACAGAAATGCCTGATCTGCTTCTGTGTTGGGAAAACAGATCATCAGGGAATTGCATTTAGAGTTCTGGCTCTGCTGTAAATGATAATACTGCTGTGAAAAGGAAGTTGAAGTGATTAAATAAGACTAGAAGAAAATTCTTTGTCACAACTCTTAGCCAAAACAAGTAGAGCATTTGCAGTTCTTCTGTGGCCCATCAGACTGTTTTCACATTTGGTACTGGCTGTTTCAGGCTTTCCACACCTTTGATTCTCTGAGCTTGTGGGATATTGTGCAGAGGGAAACCTTCTGGGACACTCGCCTAATTTGAGCATCCTGTAGAAAATGGATTTTTTTCCCTCTCCCTCCTCCTCCCCACCCCAAAATCTGGGAATTCTAAACTGTGTGCGCTAAGAGTCTTGCTCTTAAGCTTGTAAAATCCTTAATAAATTCCCCTCCCGCTTTTTTTTTTTTTTAAGCATAATTATATAATTGTTTTCGTGCAGCTTTGTGGATGGCAATTTTTTTTCCTTTTCTCATTCTTCACTATTTTCATACCATTAAATGGATCTGTTCTGGAGGCGTTCTAGGTTCCACGTGAAGTAATTGCTTATGGAGAATAAGCGATTTAAACATCATTTATGCCACATGAAAACTTCAGTTATAGAGTTCCTTAAATGTTTGTGATTCGGAACAGATGCATGTCAGAAAAAATAATCATAGCACAGATTTCACCTCAAAACCTTTTGTATATAAAATATATGCAAGTTGAAGAGAATCGTAATGGAGAAGTGTTTTCTTAGGAATTTTCATGTTACCTGTGAGCATCCTTCGGCAGTCAGCACTTCAAGACCGAAAATTGTTAGCCTGTTTTCCGCAGTCAGGAAGTTTAATTGCTTTGCCCAGGCTCTGGGTTAATCTTTCCAGGGCTCAGTCAGTAGCAACTTCATGTACTTGGTGTTATGACTGAAGTATGTGACGTACTGGTAAGTCCTCATGCTTTGTGGCTCGGTGTAGGAGCTGTGTTGTTACCTCTCTCTTTCCTTTCCTGTGAGCTTCCTCGATGACTGTGGTCACCTTGTGTATTTGTAGCTCAGCAGAGGGATGATCAGGGATGTAATAAGCATCTCATTTGACTCACTTAACCAGTACTTCCTAGTATACTTTGTTTTAAGGCTCTCATTTTAATTTGCTTTAGTGGCAGATACCAAGATCCAGCCGTACAATCTCTTCTTTCAGAACTGGTGAATACAAAAATCTAATCTTGTGTTAAAAGGATATGTTCAAATTCAATTCAGGAAATGGGTACCAGAGGGAATACATCTGCTTATATGGCCTGCAATAACTGAGGTACTGAAAAATTGCTCTTTCCATGGGCACTGGACTGTTTTAGTCATGGCAGTCAATGTGTCTCTACAGAACTTTCATAATAATTGAAAAGGAAGTAAGCAGGCAATTTCATCTTACCCATAATTGAGTTTTCTGTTTCTTTTTTGCACTTGCATGCAAAATAATTTCTTTAATAGAGAAATGAATACCATTATTCTGGATTGACATTAATGCTTCTTATACACTGAAATATTTAGCTTGTCCTAAAACACCATGGTGGGCAGCTGCATGCTTCCTCAATGTACCATTTTCAGGTTGGAAGTGTCCTGCATTCTCTGTATGTCAGAATCTGAGGTGCAGGTTAGAGCATGGTGTCTTACAATGGTGTGCACTGGTTGGGTCAGTTATCCTGGTCTTATGAAAGTTTTCCAGAAAGTAAAAGCAGTTGAAAAGTTTGTGCCTTTTTTGCTGGTAAGTCTGTAGTCCTTTAGCTCCTTGACTCTGTAGATTTGTCTGTATTGGCAGAAGATCAGTTCTCATTTGGGGAGAACTCGGATATGAAAAACAGAAAAGAAAAACCCCAAGCAAATCCAAACAGTTGAAGGCAACTAGACTGTGTGCTACAGAGTTCACAGTTAAATGTTATTTAAATGAGTAGAATAACCTTGGAACTTTCAATGGGATGTGTATTCAAGTGTTTCTCTTCTGCAGCAGGTCTTCGTGGTACAAAACAACAGCTTTTGTTTTTAAAATATAAAGGTGAAGCTTCTAAGGTCTCTTAAGATGGTTACTCAAGTTCTCCCATCCCCATTTTGCTTTTTTTTTATTCACTAATGATCATAGCAGGTTTCAGATGAAGTTTGTGCCCTCAGTTTGTTAGGGTGGGCATTTTCATGGCTCCTTAGGTCACATCAGTGTTCATCTGAAGTCGCCAGTTCAGAGGCTCAAGTCTGTACTGCCTGCTCTAGACAGAACTCTCACAGTTGTCATGGTGTTAGTTCCCCAGGCAAACTCAGTAATGCTTTTTTCAGTTTAAGCACAGTCTACATGTCTTGAAGAGAGAAAAAACAAACCATACTGCTTTTAGTACTTGTAGCATCTGCTGTGTGCTTATATGGCTGTCAGTTCTCAAACTCTTCGTGTTGATGGTGACTAACATTGGAGCACTGTTTACTTCTGGGATAATTCTTTTCCAAATTTCTATGTTTAGGAGAAGGTAAGATGTTGCCGTCATAGAACTGTTATATAAAAAGCAATATTAAAGAAAGTTATGTTTCAGCAGTGAAAAAAAATTATGTATACAAAATTGATTAAATTAATCAGATTATTCAGCAGGAACGTGAATATTGGTGGCTGTTTCTTTGTTTCTGCTTTGGTCCTTTGTATTTTTAAAATAAATTTTTAAATTGAATTTTAGGTCAATGATTTCTGACTAATGCACTGTCTTTTTACTGAATTACAGAGGTTTAAATTATTATATTTTTTTACCTTCCCTCCTTATTTATAAGCACTGTTAAAAAATTGCTGCTGTCTTCTATTTTATACTTTTAACGTGCTTTTCAAAACTGCATTTGTTTCATGGAAAACTTGATAGAGGTGGGAAGGCTATGTTCCTTTATCAGGAATTTGCTGACACTGGGATCTGTTTTGTAGCAGCTTGAGGTTTCTTCCAGCATTGGCCAAATCACACAGAGCTATGGATGTCCCAGAAGTGACATGTTTGTGCCAGAGGGAAGCCAGTCAGCCTCTGTACAGTGTTGCTGTGACAGAATGCTATATATGAATTTTTTTCTGGGGAATATATTTAGAAACTTGACCAAAAGTATTTTAGAAAGGACAGACAATATTTTCAAGGCAGGCTGCTAATAAGTTCTGGTTTTCTGTGTGTTCAGTGGTGTTGAGTAAATCCATGTGCAGTGATCACCTTTAACTGTTGCATTACACAGAGTCCAGGTAAAGAACCTTTCTTGTTGCAGAGTGTGGCTTCAGGAAAACTCTGGTTTTTAGTGCTTTATGAAACTGTCTTGTTGAACTGTATGCTGTTTTAATGTGAGAATAACTTAATTTGTATTGCTTGACACTTTTAGACAATTTGGGGGCTTAGAGCACATTCAGGTGTAGTACAGAGACAGAACATGCTGTTCTGCCTGCTTTTGCTTCACTGCTGTGTGAGGTTTTTACAACCTTTCCAAAGAAAGGGAGCTATAACTGCAGTCAAGTATCGAGGTTATAGCCTTTATTTTAAAGTAATTATTGCCTTTGTAAAAAGAATACCAGATTTCTTTCTCACCGGTCTGCTTATTGGGGAAATAATGCCATAAAAAGAATTGAAGTACAAGGTTTTATTACTTCTGTGCAAGTAAGTCGATTTTACCATAATACCTGGTGAAACCCATTGGAAATAGAAAGCATTCCTGCTTTTGATTTCATTATGGTGGGGTTTTTTAGCCGGATTGTTTAATTGCAAGTTACAAAACAGTCTTGTCTAGGTTTTCCCCTTCTGCATTTCCTCTACACCTGTCTGACAGCAGACCTCTGAGAGGAGCTCATGCTGGCACTGTGAGATTTTTGTCCTGTATTACCCACTGATAACGGTGACAAACTCCTGCCATGAGACTGCAGAATGTGGTATCACGTTGAAGGGTCATCATGGTGCTCACCAGATTTGTTTTAACTGCCAAGTGGTAGAAATATAATTGCCTTCCTGTCAAGGAAGTTATTTTCCACTGTGGATCCAGTAGACTCTAGGGGAAAAAAACGAAGGCATAAGAATAAGGCAGATTTTTTTGGAATTGTGAATTCTTGGCTGCACAGGCAGAACTGGCAATTGTAATGCAAACTGTGCAAAAATACTGTTTTAAATTAAGAGAAAAACATATAGAATTGTATACCTTTCTTACACTGATGATGGTTTATACACAGAAGCAATGTTTTTTCAGAGTTGCTTCCAGTACAACAGCAATTGCATAAACCTAGAAAATCTCCAATAATCTACTGATATTAAAAGTATTAGTTCTATTAATACTCACAAGTATGCAATTGAAATTTTAGAGAAGTTAGGTTTCCAAATCTCTTGCTGGATTTTCTTTTTCTCTATTGAAATAAATTATTCTTGGTTATTTTTCTGCCTAGGTGCTTCATTGTCTCAGTGTCTTTCAGGTGATTCAACTTCTATACCAATAATTAAACATAAATATGTGAATATGCCTACAGCCAAACACAGGGAAAAGGTAATGTCAGTGTACTTTCTTTCATGAAATAAAGCTGAAAATAATGTTTTATTGTGGTTTTGGGGCTGGTTTTTTTTTATGCATGTGGGTTTTTTTGTTGTTTTGTGTGTGTGTGGGTTTTTTTGTTGTTTTGTTGGGTTTTTTTTTTGTTGGGTTTTTGTTTTGGGTTTTTGTTTTGGGTTTTTGTTTTGG
>NW_016690199.1:4458302-4547645 GCF_001604755.1 Lepidothrix coronata | reverse complement strand
TTTTGTTTTGTTTTGTTTTTTGGTTGGTTGGTTGGGTTTTTGTTTTTAGATGGAAACTCTGTGTTTTAAACATTGTACAAAACTTTTGGGTTTTGTACAAAACCACTATATAAAAATTCTTAGAGGAAAAACCACTGCTGTTATTCTTTATGGGCACACACACATATTTTGTATGAATACCTCTGTTCTTTTCTGTAATCTTCTGATGTGTTTTAGAAGTCCATTCCTAGAAGATGATGGCACAGTGTTTTACAGAGATTAGATGTGTGGCCTGGAAGCTGCTGATATTTCAAGTCTGTTAAAAATCTGTTTTGCTTTGTAGACTTATGAGTTTTCTTGAAAAATTGTTTCAGATACTGTCTCTGATACAAAACAATTCAGTTGTGATTGTAGAAGGAGCAACTGGCAGTGGTAAGAGCACACAGATCCCTCAGTATGTTCTGGATTATTGCATGCAGCAATCTATCCACTGCAACATTGCTGTTACCCAGCCCCGGAAAATCAGTGCCAGCAGCCTTGCCAGGTGGATTAGCAAGGAACGATCATGGACTCTAGGTGGATTTGTAGGATACCAGGTATAAAAGTTTCAAATGCTGTTTAAAAATGCATTAAAAAGTACTATGGCTTCTTTCTTAATTGCTTTTAAAGAGATCCAGCATACTGAAGTAATGTTAGAGAATCTGCTTTTAAAGTAGAATGGCTGTTTTCTAGCTGTCTCCTGCTAAGTGTTTGTAATTAAATCAACTTTTAAAGTTGGATAACTATAAATCCTGGTGGGACTCCCAGAGAAATATTTTTCTGCATTGGACACACCTACATTTTAATCACTGAAATTGCTGCAGGAGAACTATATTCTTTTTTTTTTTATTTTATTTTAAACTCCTTAATTAACGTACTTTATCTGTTTGACTTTACTACATTTACCTGTCAGCTCTGTCAAAACTTTCATGCAGTTATGGTCAGATTGTTTTGTGAACATCTTGTTGTTTCTTCTTAGCCTGTGAAAACTTGAACTAGTTTTTCCTCTTAAATCCATCTCCTCCTTTTGCTTTGTCCAGCTCAGTTTCAAACTCAGTTATGTCCTTCCTTTTCTAAATTGGATGCCACTTTCCTCTTTTAACACAGGTTACTTCATCTGTTATCCCACATCCACTTTCTTCCATGCCCCATCCTGTGTCTCTGCTTCCCAAGGTGTCTGCTACTGTACCAGGCCTCTATATCCCTACACTACACTAAATTCCTGTCCCAACGAGACCAAGTAAAGCAAAAATGAAGGCAGATAAAGAAAGGTTCAAGGAGAGCAGCCCAGACATGCCTTAGTCCCGGGGCCTTGCAAACTCAGTGCAAAGATTATGGCCTGCTACAGAAATGCCATATTACAGGGCTGTGCAGATACATGAGCTTAATTTTTACATCTAAAGGATCTTTATTATCATCCCTACTGAATGCTGTTCTTTGTCTAGGTGACAGATGCATCTATAGCAAATGCTGTAGTAGAAAAAATATTTTTTTCTTTCTCATTTTTAACACAACTGCCAAGTTTCATTTTTCTTTGGGTAGGTTGTAAAACAAAGTAAAAAGGCTCTTCATGCTTAATCACCAGGTTTCAGTTCTGAGAGGTGAACACTCAAGAGAATTCTATGATTACGGTCTGGCATTATCTCAGATTGTAACTAAGCCAATATTAATAACCTCCAGCTATCATATTTGTAGCATTACTGTGGGCTATTGTCCTGGTTTAAGCCCAGCTGGCAGCTAAGCACCACACAGCTGCTCACTCACCTCACCCCTCCACCCCTCCCGACCCTGGTGGAACGGGGAGGAGAATCAAAGTTAAGCTTGTAGGTTGAGACAGGAGCAATATAGCAATTGAAACAGTTTAAAATATACTAAGAATAGTAAATAATGATTAAAAAGTAATAACAAAAAACCTCCGAGGGGTGCACAGTACAATAGCTCACCACCCGCTGACTGATGCCAGACCCTGTCCCCAAACCCCAGTTGGTTCCCTTGTGGGTAAATCCCTGGTTTACATACTGGGCATGGCATTCTATGCCATGGACTATCCCTTTGGCCAGTTCAGGTTGCCTGTCCCGACTGTGCTCCCTCCCAGGTTTTTTGTTTATCTCCTTAAGGGCAGAGCACAAACCACAAAAAAGTCCCTTGTCTTAGGATGAACATGACAGCAACAACCAAAACACCAGTGTGTAATCAGTGTTTTACTAAATCCCAAAAACACAGCACAATACCACCTAGGAAGAAGAAATTAACTCTATCCCAGCCAATACCAGAACAGTTATAGATGTTGGTTTTTTTCAAAGTAAGTTCTACATAAAGTCTATGATGGGATTTGATACCTTGAATTAATTAGTCATAAAATTGCTAAATTGATTTATTAGGCTAATGAGTCTTAAAGACATAAAATGGTGCTGTGCTTCCAAGCTATCTTCAGGACAGTGTATGTGGATGTGCTGTGCTTGTTTCACGAGCACTTTTTTGAGCTGAGTAGAAACAGGTAAAATGGCTGAGCTTGGACGCATCTGCTCTAGGCTGATGTGAAAGCTGCATGTGAAAAGGTGGTCACAGCTCTGCCCGCCTGGGTAGATAGCACCTGAGATAGATAAAGTTAAACAAGTACTTTAGGAATCAAAAATCTATTACATAAGTTTGTAGAACTTTCAGGAATAAGTTGATCTTGGTGGTATCTTACACATCTTTCCTTTTCCTGTCCAGTAAGCAAACTACATTTCGGCAAAATCTTTTTCTTCCTCTTCATATTAGTGGAAAAGATGATGTACATACCTTTAGAAGTCTTTGAAGAATTCTTCTCAGGCTAAAGCCCCTAGCAAGGAATTTTGATACTTAGTAAACTTCAGAGGTTTAAATTTTTTTAAATTTCTCCCAAAAAAACCCCAGTTAATTGGTTCTGGGATTTGAGAACACTTTTGTACAGAGACTTCTACAAGTGTAAGTAAATAATTTGGATGGATTTACATTGTGTTTCATTTTGGAGTACTTTCAGATGCATGTTTCTCTAAATATATTAAATATCTCTTTCCATCTTAACATATATTTTTCTTACTGTTGTTAGTTGAGTTTAGAGAACGTTTCGACAAAGGAGACAAGGTTGCTGTATATGACAACTGGCATTCTTCTTCAGAAAGTAGTTTCTGCCAAGAGCCTAACTGAGTTCACACATATTTTCATTGATGAAGTAAGTTGTTGGAGATAAGTTTAAATTTCATATTAAGAAAGCCTTCTCTTTTGTTGCTCTTACCATGCAAGAGAAAAGCAGGCATGTGCTTGTAAAGATGTTTTGTATAAGGTGTCTAAGCTAATACTTGCTGAAATAGGCTTGTCTCAGCATTCCTTTGAGCGACAAGTGTAGCACTAAGGGTGTAGGGAGGGTTTTTTGGCGTGCTTAGCTTTTCATACAGGTGCCTTGAAATGTTTATTGAAATCTACCATGTGGAATTCAAGAACCTGTCTGGCTAGGCCTACTAGGAGGAAGCAGCTAGTTTTCACTCAGTTAGGTATTACAAAGAGTCTTTATTCTTTAGGGATAGCCTGAGAAATACCCCTGTGAAAGTTCTGTCTTCTGGCTGGATTTACAGTTCATTCATGTGGATTCATTGTTATTGCTGTCAATTCACCAAAAAGCTAAAGAAAATACACTTGTAGGTTTTTTGTAATTTGCATATTTTTACATGTTTCTATGCTTACTTCATGTGGAAAGTCAGATGTCAAATTGTGCTTTCATGAACCATGAACGTAAATCACATATGAGATACAGGACATCTTGGGATGTAGTGATACAGAAGAGGACTTAGGGGTTTGTTTTGGGAGGATATTTTGGTTTTTTTGGTTATTTTGTTGGTGGGGTTTTTTTTCTTTTGGTTGGTTGGGGTTGATTTTTGTTTGTTTGTTTTTTATTTTTTGTGAGTTTTTTGTTTGTTTGTGGGTTGGGTTTGTTTGGTTTGGTTTGGTTTGTTTGTTTGCTTTGTAAGTGTTGGTTTTCGTTTTTATTCCGTTATGGTATTGTAGCTGAGAGCAACTTTAATTCTTGCATATTTGAGGAGCAGGCAGGGAGACAGTACTTGGTATACCATTAGACTATTATAGTAATAAGTAAGGCTGTCATGACTTTACTTGAAGTGGCATATTGGAAACCTGGAAGAGATTGAGCAGATAGTTACATTTTCATATGAAGAAACTTTAGGACTTCACTCAAACAGACGAAAGAATCAAAATAACTCCACATCCTAAAGAATTGTACCACTTGTCTTCATGGAAAAGATTTGAGCACTCTAATGTGTTATCAGTCTTGCAAACCTTAACATTTTAAAGCCAAAAAGAAGGAAATGCAATACTGTCCCATTTCCCCAGCCAAAATTCTTGTCCCTCCTGTTCCCTATATGCCACCTCTCTCCCCACATCTACTACAGAGATTGTGATCTTGAGCCAACAGTCACTGTTTTAACAAGCAGATGTTTTCCATGACATTTCTAATTGCAAGTCTTGGTACTCTTAGAGCACTGCAGACATTTAGGAGCATACCAAAACAAACCTAGACTAAAAATCGACTTCTTGCAGCAAGACCTTACTGTCAGCCTGAAAACTGCCTTAGCTAAATTGTTTTTGTAATGGGACAGTATTGATTATAAGTTTATTTTATTTTAGAATATGCTAATTACCTTACAGGACTCAAATGTTGAAGGCTGAGCTCCAGAAAAAGCTGCTGCACTTAATATATTTAAACTGCAATTCAAAAAAGGGGTATGATCATCATGGATAATGTTGAGGAGTGCTTGCTGAACTGCAAGGAGCAATCAAAAGCTAGAAGCCATTGAGAATGGGGCACATCTACTCAGATAAACCAACCTAGTCCCTTACTGGATCATTTGTGATTTTATCAGTACAGTTGATTCACCCAGCACCATTACCACTTCAGGTGTTATTGCCAGCTCTAATAGAACCAGTGGCTGGAGCTGATGATTGGTTTTCTAGTCACTATTCTATGATTTTCATGACTTAATAATGACAAACAGTTTTCACAAAGGGTGCTGTAGTCATCTGAACAGCCTCGTTGGAATTTTAAAGTGATTAACATGCATACTCTCAAAAGGTGTTTTCTTCTGTGAAAATGTATTATTGTTCCAAGTTACAAAAACAAAGCATACATTGAGTAGGAAGAGATTTTCAAAAAGAAGATCATGAATTAATTAAAATTAAATTATGCATAATGTCTTCCAGGTGCATGAGCGTACAGAAGAAATGGATTTCTTGCTCTTGATGACCCGTAAACTATTATATACAAATTCACAGTCTGTAAAGGTGGGTTCAAACTGAATTCTGCTGCTTTTTCTCACAAGAATATTTTTGCACGTTTTAAAGAATTTACAACAAATTGTTATGTTGTTATTTTGCACTGAAATATTATTTAGTTTGCTGCACTTCATAAGTAAGCAACCTAAAGGGCACTCTTTTCCTGGCTGCTATAATGTATTCTGAAAGACTTTTTTTTCCTCCTCATGTTAAAATGCATTAGTTTCTAAAACCTGCTTAAGGCTAAAAAATGCAAGATGGATATTTGACTAGAATTACTTATTGGGTATTGAGGGCAGTGCTTATCCTTGGTTAAATATGGTAGCATTAACTCCTGGAAATACTGAGGTTTTTTTGTTAAAGTGGGAAAAATAGCAGAAGACAAGAAATGCTGTATTATAATTTCTGAGCAGAACTGGTAGTAAAACGTGTCTGAGATTTTTCTCTGCATGTTAGGCACTCATGCTTTGTACTAAAGCAGATTTTACAGACATACAGCGTGACATATTTAGTCTTTGTGTCTCAGTAATGAACTCTTTAATTAAATACGGGTGATGGAGTTAGGCTAACTCAGTATCTTTATGTGCAGCTATTTGGGACTGCAGCTATTTTGTGAGACTCTATGTGTCTTCAGTTAATTGTTTAATTAATGTGACTTTTCCTGTTCAAAACAGACATAAGTGTAGTTCTGGGTTGGCTGGTTTTCTTGCCATTGGAAGGGAATCCATGTTCTTAAGTGGAGTCCATCACATTGATTCGAACTCGGATAACTTGGTCTTTAGATCTTCCAAACATGCTGTCACTGAAAGTGGGCTTCCAGTTGGCGTAGGGCATGACAGTGCTCTTCACATCTTTCACTTTTTAATCCCTTTTCATGCTGATAAGAAAACTCTCTTGTCTTTAAATTCAGAGACAGTAATATGAAAGTTTTCAGCCTTTTTTAGCACTTGGCTCTGCCTATTGAGAAGACCAATAATTTAATCAAACTGAGTTTGTGAAAAGTTTTCCCTTGATGCTAATTACCTGGTTGGTGTCAATGACAAGAAACCCTACAGGCCCTGTCATCGTTTTCTCTTAGAAAACATTTTTCTATTATAGGTTCCTGAAATATTTTTTCCTTTTTCTCTATAATTGCATTTAAATCTCTCAAAATTGGCACTGGAAAATTTTATCCCTTTTATATTGTTCTCTGCAGTTGTTTCTGCAGATGACAGTTTCATACTGTATAAACCTGAGACAATCTCTACCTTTGAGGGAGAGGGAGGATGTCCCTTTGAATTTTTTATTTTTTGTAATGGTGAAAAGGGGGGAACTCTTGATCTCAATTCCTGGCTCTTAGCAGACCAAAGTGGGTAATTCAGTTTGAATTTATACACTAAGCCCAGTGTCTCCTACTTCATCCCTTTTCAACCCCTTTTGAAAAACTATAAAGAAAAGGGGTTTTGATCATATGGCAAGTTAATCAGAATATGTAAGGTTTTCCTCCCAGCCTCCTTGGATTCATGAAACAAAAGTGTGCAAGGATACCTGTTTAAGGGGGGGGATACAAGACATTTATATGAAATGCATATGAGCTGTTTGTTTCCTAATCTGGACATTGCAGACCCCAGAAGTAGCAGGTAATTCGACATTGCATCAACTGACAAGATGGCAAGAGCAATTCTGATGTACTGAGGACAAGAACTACCTGCTGTGGTTCACCTACCAACTATGCTGAATTTTCTGGCAGATGGCTGGTGCAGATTATTATTTTTAGATCACAGAACAGACATTGGATTGTTCTAAGGTTGATCTTGCTGGGATAGGGTTGTTGCAAGGAAACCTGACACTGGATCAGACCAAACAGTGCAGTTTTTAGTAGTGACTGATAACAGTTTTTGTTATTATCTGGTGGGTCTTTAGACATCTCCATGCTGTACAAGTGGTTTTGGACTGCTTGATCTTGAAGAACTGTCTGCTTTGATTACCTTCTGTTCTGATGTGTTTATCTGCTGTGTTGGGGATATAGGCTTGTTGAATTTCTGCTTCAGGAGTAAATTAAACTATTAGTTCAGTTAGGTGGTCCTTCAGGCACTCTGTTAAGAATCTGTCATTTCCTTTCAGTTTGGAAAGGCTCCGTGCAGGTTACAGAGTCCAAATTATAAAGACTGTCTAGAAGAAGAGGTAGTTTAATATTCCTTGCCTGTAACTGCAGTTAGAATAATTTAGATTGGGTTTTGTTTCAGTAGCCTTCAGAGAAGGTTACATTTAGCCTGTCGTCCTGGTGTAGGTGAGCACTGTTGAGGCACGAGGTAGTTCTTGCTGTAGTGGGACAGGTTGCATATGTAATATTTGCAGAATTATGTCCTTTCAGGATCATGTTAAATGACTTAATGGTTTAATCTGCCCCTCTGTTGTGTATCTTTACCTATCCTGTGTATCTTGTGCTTTGGAGCTGACATTGGTACAATTGGTACAATGTCCACTTCGTTAGCTTGCCTTCCTGTCACTTTGTAAGGGGGATGCTCTTTAGCTGTATTTTATGGCATTTTTATTTTGGCATTTTATCAAGTGTACGACATGATTTTGGTTGAACTTCTACCATGTTGTCTGCCCTAGGCATCCAGCCTGAGCCATTTTCTTACAGGTGCTTACCTTTCTTCATGTGCTGGCTAGGGTTTCTTAAGCATTTAACCTTGATTGCCTTAAATGTGCTTAGGTAACATACCTGTTGTAACCAAAATCAGACCATTTTAGCATAAAAAATACTTGGAGATTTTCATGTAGCAGGGCATTTTGTGTTAAAATTAATGTGTTATATTTGCTATGCATTTTTTTAACAGATAATATTGATGTCTGCTTCCATCAACTCTAAAGAATTTGCTGATTACTTTGCAATTCCACTTTGTAATGGGCTGAATCCAGTCTGTGTATTTAAGGTGGAAGGCAAACCTTTTGCAGTTGAAGAATATTATCTTGATGATTTAAAGGACACTGTTGATTTCAAGGTAATGTAAATATAATGTCATTTCTTTGGACAGAGTAAGAAAGAAATTGGAATAGTCAGTCCAACTGTGTAATAAAATTACAAATAACCAATTTTACATTACACTTCTAGGTAAGAATTAATACTTTATGATAAAACAGGAGTCTTCTTACCAGCACACTAGTTTCTTTCATGTAACAGAAATGGAATGCAAAGTGCTGGGAATTTTAAGTAGTATGAGGCATTTTGTTTGGTAGCTTGCATTTAAGGTGAACAATGTAAAATTCTGTGCAGAAAGTAACATATTAAGATTTTACAGATCTCTTTGAATATAGCTGAGAAAATCGGAATATTTCCTGGGTTGGTCCATGTTGGTGTTATGTATCAAAGGCAGAAAGTGCCAGGAAATTAAGAGAGTCATCAGAAAACAAGCATTTGTGCTTAGAACTTCGATGTTACCAAGTTGGCTTCTCTCTCAGCTGAGGATTTCCCATTCTTTTTTTCTTTCCATTTTTTTTTTCCTTAATAAAACCAAGAGATGTTATGCAGCAGTTTTGAACATGTTTCTGTTGTAGCTCCATAGGCCACCATGGCAAATGTGTAATTTTGAATAATGAAAATATGTTGGAATAACAGCTACTTCTCAGATCCCTGGGTGGGCACTTGACAGCCGGTATGGCTGCACTGGAGAACTGCTGCTCTGGTGCCTGAGGAGGGTAGTAGTGGCTGAAGATTTGTTTGCTGTATCAATCTTTAGCTTATAAACTGCACAGATTGTATTTTGAACATTTGGTTTGTAGAGCTCCTGACGTGCTATTTTATAGCAAGTATCCGTGTAGACATCAGATAACGAAGGAATTAATGTAAATACAAATTAATTTGTTTTCTGCAGTTTTATAATAGTGGAGGTTGTTTTACATTTGAAAAGCAGATGTGTAGGAATTCACTCGAGTGAACTCTTCCAGTATTATGGTTCAAGGCAAAATAAACAGGTTAAAGCAAAGTACAACAAATGTACTCAGGCTTTAATTGTGACACTCACTCCAAAAACAACTGGGACATGGGAGTAATTATTGGTCAGTTTTGATAATTCAGAACGCTGTTATTACAATGAAGAAGATGAGGGATGCACTTGAAAAGAAGCATGTGTGAACACACTGTTACTATTTAGCTTTCATCCCTCAATTCTGCAGAAAATAAAATAGTGAAATAAAACAGGTAGTTTGAGAAACCCAAAAGATAATTGCTTATGCTGTACACAAAACAGGCATTGGTTATGTCTCAGAACAGGCAAGCTAAAATAAAAGGCTGTCAACTGTTGAAGTTTTAATGCAACCAAAAAAAAAAAATAAACTCAGTTCTTATAGCAGTTGGCCCCTCAGTATTTATACATTAGTATGGCAGCTCAGATAGATAATGTGGAGATTATGTAATACATGGGGTTTTTGTAAAAGATTTCTGATAATTACAGCAAAAAGATAACCAAGAAATTCAGTAAGGAGTTTACTTCAGTCAAGTTGGATTTGTCATCGCTGCCCTTTGAGCTGAATGTCAGCTTCCACACCTTTCACCTCAGAGATCACGAACAAGAGGAACTGCTTTCAGTGCTTAGACTTTTTTTTACTTTTCATTTTCTCTGTGTTTTTTTGTTTTTTTTTTTTTTTTAAAGTTTTCATCTGATTCTTTATCTTGTGTTGTCCTATCTATAGCCATTCTGTTTTTAAGGAGAGTACGTTTGTCCAAGAAGTTACTTGTGCCTTAGGGCAACAATAAAAGCACATAAGTGCTTTTGATTTTTTTTTTTTTATATGTATGCAGAAATCGAGTTGTAAAGCACTGATACTTGGTCTCTATCCTGTTTCTTATGGTGCTGTGTGTGAAGATTTTCTGTGAATACTAGTTATAATTAAAAAATACTTAAAAACATGGAAGGTCTAAGATTTGTGTAACATCTTAATAAAATGAAAGTGGAACCTGAGACAGTTAATGAGCTAATGCTGCCATATGGAAGCAGGGGCGCATCTTTCATCATGCTAAAATCACAATGAGTTGGATAACTGCCTGAGGTACAGGCTTCAGGCTTTAGTTCTTGATGTTTTATTTTCACTTTTAAAAACCTGTAAAATTCACATAGAAGAATACAGCAGTTAAAAGTAAATGCAGTCTTTACTCTTTTGATAAACAGGATTTTTCCATGTTTCCTTTTGATTTTAAAATTAATAACTATAAAACCAGATTACATAAATCTTAACTCAGTCCTTAAAGCATCTTGGTTGAAATCAGTTTAGTCCTTTGTAACTGTCTTTGTGCTGTGAGCTATGAACCTTTGTCCATTCTCAAAAAATCTTAAAATAATTGGATGTTACTGTATAAATGTAGAATCTTTTATGAATCCTGCAGAGCTCTTGACTTTAATACATAATTTATTTCTGTGTGTGATAATGTTTTGAACAATGCTTGAAAAAAAATTTCTTTGGGTAGTTCTGACTTGGTTATTTAGTGAATTCATTGATATCAGTTGTGATTTGGAAGATAATTAAAAACAACATCATTATTTTTTCTTCTTTATGCCTGTTTGCAGTAAACCCTTTGCTGTGGCTGTACAGACATCTAGCTGAATCAAAGATAAAGCTTTCCACTTGAATTGCTTCATTTGTAGAAAAGAGTAAGAGGGAAAGAAGCGAGAAACACTCTTCAGTGTAACATTGGCTTATCCTTGCCCAGATACCGGGTCATTTATAGGTGCTACTGTTTAATTTGTGAGCATAGGCTTATAAAAAGTAGTTTCTTCTGGCATAATGGGCTTTGTAAACATGTTCTGGATGTTTAACAGGATCATGATTCTGTCATATCAGCAACCCCTAAGCCCCAATGAATCATTGAAACACAGGCTTCATGAAAAATGCATCAAGGTTCTGTCTATGGGCAATTCTAAAGCTAGTTGTGTAAGTGCTTTCCTATTGTAATGGATAGTATTGGAGATAGGAAATGGAAATTAATTGTATAGTTAACTCAGTGAGCAGACTTAAAAAAATGAAGCAAAGTGTAAAAATGCAAAGCCATTTTTGTCTTGCAAAGGTAAAAACTTCATATCACTGGAACTGGGGTCAGAGTCCTGAGACGGTAGTGAACTGCTGTCAAAAGCTATTTTGACTATGTTAGATTATTTTAGTCAGGTCTGACAGGGCTTTTGGATTTGCTGTTTGTCACATTGTTACCTTTTATTAGGAGAGATGTAGAAGCTTTGTCATGCTACTGATTGTACCTTTAGTACTCTTTAACAGAATTGCAAAGACAAATTTGACGGTTATTTAAGCAGGGATAATATGAACTCAAAAATCTTATGTTTGAGCAGCCCAGAAGAGATAAATCAATTAGATTTTTCACATATATTGGGGCATTAAAAAAAAAGTATTCAAGTATTTTTGATAACTAATGTTTTCTGTTTTCTGATGGACTAATCAAGCTACACTGGAAGCCAGTGTAGAATACAGTTCATAAGCTCTGGGACTGACAGAGTTGTCCACCTGAAAAGTCTGCCCAGCTGATGGATTTCGAGGAGGATCAGAGAAGTGGAAAGAATATTATCCATTTCTTATAGATGGCTCTTTTTGATCCCCCAAGCCCTTCTCTGTCAGAAGAAAGTAGAATAATTTTCTCAGGGTTTTCAGAAAGGAGTCTTTCTGAAGACACCAAGGTGACCCAGGGTTACATGATGTAAGGGGTTGAAAGCTGAGGACAGAGGTTGCAGTAGCAAAAGCTGGTGTAAATCATTGTTGCCAGATTGGTGCTAGTAGTAGTGCTTTTGTGATTCTGTCATGAACTCCTTCAGAAAGAAAACTGGTAGAAAAATAACTAATTTCACTGTAATAGAATCATAGAATCAGCTAGGTTGGAAGGGACCTCCGAGATCATCAAGTCCAACCCTTGATCCAACACCGCCGTGGTTACCAGGCCATGGCACTAAGTGCCACATCCAGTCTCATCTTAAAAACCTCCAGGGACAGGGAATCCACCACTTCCCTGGGGAGCCCATTCCAATGCCTGATTACCCTTTCTGTAAAGAATTTCTTCCTAATATCTAACCTAAACCTCCCCTGGCACAGCTTAAGACCATGCCCTCTTGTCTTGCTGATAGCTGCCTGGGAAAAGAGACCAACCCCCACCTGGCTACAACCTCCTTTCAGGGAGTTGTAGAGAGTGATGAGGTCTCCCCTGAGCCTCCTCTTCTCCAGGCTGAACAACCCCAGCTCCCTCAGCCTCTCCTCATAGGACTTGTGCTTGAGCCCCTTCACCAGTCTTGTTGCTCTTCTCTGGACCTGCTCCAGCACCTCAATATCCTTCCTGAACTGAGGGGCCCAGAACTGGACACAGTACTCAGGGTGTGGCCTCACCAGCACTGAGTACAGAGGAGGAATCACTTCCCTGGACCTGTTGGCCACACTGTTCCTGATCCAGGCCAGGATGCCATTGGCCTTCTCGGCCATGTGGGCACACTGCTGGCTCCTGTTCAGCTTCCTGTCAATCCAAACTCCCAGGTCCCTTTCTTCCTGGCTGCTCTTCAGCCACTCTGTCCCCAGCCTGTAGTGCTGCAGGGGGTTGTTGTGGCCAAAGTGGAGGATCCGGCACTTGGCCTTATTGAACCTCATCCCGTTGGAATCAGCCCAACTCTCCAGCCTGTCCAGGTCCCTTTGCAGAGCCCTCCTGCCTTCCAGCTGATTGACACTCCCCCCCCGCTTGGTGTCATCTGCAAATTTGCTGATGATGGACTCAATCCCCTCATCTAAATCATCAGTAAAGGTATTAAATAGAACTGGGCCCAACACTGATCCCTGGGGGACACCACTAGTGACTGGATCCCAACTGGATGGGGTCCCATTCACCAGCACTCTCTGGGCCCGGCCCTCCAGCCAGTTCCTAACCCAGCACAGAGTGCCCCTGTCCAAGCCGTGGGCTGCCAGCTTTTTCAGGAGAATGCTGTGGGAGATGATGTCAAAGGCCTTGCTGAAGTCCAGGTAATAGTTTAGATAGTTCAGTTCTCTGTGATTTTTAGCTCTGACATTCTTGGTCCAGTAATGAGTTTTCCCTAGAATGAGGAGAAACCCTCAGAATGAAAGGTGAGCAACAATCAAAACCCACTTTCTCTACAACAGAAAAATGTGTAACATTATAGACCTTTTCCAAAGCATGTCTAGTTCATTAAACGTTTGATTTTAGAACTGGAAAGTTACTAAGTTACTGTGCTTGCTGTGAAGACTTGATTGTTTGTGTTCTTAAATGTTACAGCCTTGAGTATGTCTTAGAATGCTAGAAAATAGCATAGGCTATGGTTCTGTTATGTACAACAGAACAGTAATCTTTTGACAGGGTATGACCTAAAACACAAGATCTATTAAATGCAAAACCAATTTAAATTAGTAAGGTATGTGATTTCTGTGCACTCAGGTAGAGACCTGCAGTATAGTAGCTGTGAGAAGCATTGTACCTTCCTTACACAAATTCCTCTCCTTGTCATCCTGTTTCCATGGGTTGTGATCACTCTCATGTGCTTAACACTCCTGGATAAAGGAGTATGCAAACTAATGAAGTGTGGCCTGGTGCTTATCTTAAGTGGGTAAATACCAGAAGTACTCCTTTAGCATAAAAATAGTTACATGCCTGAAGAAAAATGCCTGTTTAGAAGATAATGAGCACATCAGATGGAGTTACTTCTTTGTACAGGCTTCTGTGCTGGATCAGTTTTAATTGAAAAGCACTTGACAAATTGAAATACATATGTGAGCTACAGTCTTTCTGCCTGTTACACTGTGCTAACCTCCATACCTTCTTCTCCAAACAGCTTCATTCTCAAAGCATTGAGGAACCAGTGATAAAAAAGAATATGTATGATGTAGCAGTGTCTCTGATTGAGTCATTTGATGAGTTTGAGATGAAGAGGTAAGCCACAGTTCAAGATCTGGAATCGGAGGTTCTTGGGGAAATGAGACACTAATTAAGCAGGATCAGCAGCCCATGTATTATAGTTGTTAGTGGTAACTTAATGTTACATATATCTCTGCTTTTATTTTATATATTTGTTTGATTTCTACCCTGTGTTCTTGAAATACATTTCCTGCCCTGGAGTGTAAGTGATCATTCAAGACAGCCATGTTGTATGGAAACTATATTCTTTGCTGTAGACCAGAGCCAAATATTGTTTATATGAAGAATAAAACTGGAGCTACTATTTTGTATTATAAATTAAAACATATAATAATCCACGGAAAAAAAAATTAAAACTAGGCAATAATTTTCCCTGGCTGTTTTAAGGCCTTAATGCAATTTGAAATAAGTAAATACTGATTTGTGTTGCTCTCTGTGTTTTGAAATTGATGTCTAGTATCTGATAATGTAATGAAGTTGCTCCTACAACTTTGATCTAACATTGTGTATTAAGTTTAGGAATGTTTTTTGTTTCCATATATTGTAATAATCTGTAAAACTGTGTTGGAGAAGTAATTTTGTTTTGTAAGCTTAATTTTTTTCCTTTCAAACTTAGTATTATGTAAACTTTGACATTTTAAGAAAATGTTAATTAAGCTCATTTGAGCAGTTATTAGATGAACTACTGAAGTACAACTGTTCATGGAGGTACATAAATCCAAAAAACTTGGTTCTGACATTTTTACAATGTATAGTGACTTCTAAGCTTCTTTCTTGGTTATTTCTTTTGATTTAATTAATTAAGCTGTTCTACTGTAATAGCCAAATTATGCTACCTTTTACTGATAAGCTACCTTTAATAAGGAAACATGAAGGAATTAGTATTTCAGCTTTCGAATACTGAAAGGGCTAATATGCACATTGTTGTGTACCTTCCAGTAAAAACTATGCTTTCTGTTTATTATATAGTTTTAGAGTAGAGACTGAAAAATACCTGAAAAAATTTTACACCAGGAATGAATACAGCAGAACAATGTGAGTTCTAAATTCTCTTAAGGTGATTTTGACTCACAACAAATCAGTCGAAGATGGCTCCCTCCACGTCTGTCATGACCTGTAGTTCTTGATAATAATGGTTGAGATTTATACTTGTTTGGCTTTTGTTCAAGGTTCCAGTGGTATTTTTAGAATACAAGGGCATTACAGATACTTAAAGAATTACTGAATGAGTTTGCATATCATTATGCAGTAGTATACTGTGTTGTGAGTTTAAGATCTTTGGTAACCTAATTCTGATTAATTTCATTGCTGAATAAGAATGTTTCTATTTTGACAAAACCTCTATTTTGAGGAAGAAGTTAAACCTAATGCTCTAGTTGCAATGTATATACTGTGCTTTTCGGAAAACGTAGTTGCAAGTAATGGTTTGAATTTCGTTTCTTCAGAAGTTTAAACAATGCATGGTACAAAAAGTGTGCAGTTCTGCTTGTTCTTTCAGAATAAAATAACTTGGGGTAATGAAGTTAGACTGAGGTTGTAAAAGTAATGAAACTTCATATTCTTGTTAGGGAGGAAAACAGCTTGAGGGATGCGTTGGAACGTGGCAGTGTGCTAGTGTTTTTGCCAGGTGAGTATATGTCTAATACATCACCTGAAGTCAGGTGCCAGTCATATAAAGAATCCATAAAGATTTCACATCCAGTTGCTTGAACTGCATTTGGCCTTTGCTAAAAATTGCAGCAATCCTGTACTGCAGTTACAGAATAATTTCATTTTTAATATCCGATCAGGGAAACTCTGTGTTGTGCAGATTTTGAAAATGGGGCTTTTGAAATTGAAGTCTCAATAAGAAGTAAACCAGTTTCTCAGAAATGTTAATGCAGTATTCAAGAATGTAGCAAAAATCCCTTAGTCATAGGATTTCCCCTGGCAGTGAAGTCCATGACCCAGAGAATGGGCAGCAGCTTCCAAAGACAAGATGGCTAAGGCAGAAATAGGGTTTTTTTCCCCTTGATCCCGCTCTTTGAAAGAACTTATTTTGAATGAAGTAGCCTAAACCAGACATTCAGCACGTGGAGAGCACTGTCAATTGTAAGAAACTGATATGAGAGCTAATAATGGGATGTTGTCAGATGGCCTTTATATCTGCTGTTGCAATTTCACTTTAATAAGTGTAAAATGAATGCAGAATGGCTCTTGAAAAATTGACTCACTCTGTTTCAGTGACTCGTTATTACATTTGCTGTTTAACTCTTCTGCCATTTTATTATATAGTGAAAGGAAGGTAAGAATGAAAGTCAAAAAAGAATTGAAATAGATGTTTTAGAATTGTTAGTGTTGAGTAAAATGAATACAAACTCATGGTTACTTTTTCCCTAGGTTTGGCTGAAATAAGATACATGCACTCATGCCTCTCAGATAAGTTTAAAAGGTAAGTTAGACCACATTTGTTTTAGTTCAGTTAAGCTTGAACATGAGTTTTTCAGCTATATGAGTTCTAAGTACGTAATAGGATTTAGCACGGAAGTATAATCAACTCTTATATTCTTGCACTAATATGTTTTCTTTAGGTGGCAAGTGTACCCACTTCACTCATGTGTGACGTTAGAAGAACAAAATGAAGTATTTTTGGCTACAGTTCCTGGCTACAGAAAAGTAAATATTGTTGAATCATTACTTTTCTAAAGCATGTGAAACGTTTTGCTAGAGTAGTAATAGCAAATAATAATGTATATAAGTAATATTAGCTGTTCTAACTCAGATCATTTTGTGAGGACAAAGCAGTTTCATTCTTCAGTGTGTGAACTGGTTGCCTTTCTTACCAAGCTGTTGTTTTAACTGGTGTTTGGACCTCAAGAGAAGTGCAGTAACGGGAAGTTATCCTTAGACTATTGTGTGATGCTCATTTTATCCTTCAGAGTAGTTTGTGCGTGTTGATTGTTGCACCTGTACGACAGTAGTGTGCTGCTGGTGGCACTGAATAGCAAAGTAGTCCCCCGGTTTGGGAGACTCTTACCTGCTTTGTCCCCACATTTTGGCTGTTGTCTTCACCTGCTATCACTAATAAAATATTGCTGCTGATAGTATGAGGTTTTGTTATGGCAAAGGCATAAGGAAATATTTTCCATTCTTCCTCTATAGTGTCCTGTGCTATACTACTTTATTACATTTTTCTGAGTTTGGAACAAGAAAATAAAGTTTTCTTGTATTGCCTTGTGTCATATTGCTTTTTGAAGTATACAGAGTAGAAATGCTGTGTTGCCACTATATTTATATTTCTTCATAGCAAATTGGGCTTTTCCATGTAGAAGCATTAACATCAATATTTTTCTTTATGCATTCATTGCTCATTTTTTGCTTCAAAACTCAGATTATTCTAGCTACCAACATAGCTGAGAGCTCTATAACAGTTCCTGATGTTAAGTATGGTAAGTCATCTAAATCCTGTAATTCCATATACACTGTATTTGTAATATTTTCCTTACTCGTGCTAGGTTAAGTCTCCACAACATGTCATTTTACAGAGTATTGCTGTTGGAGGGGAATTTTGACAGTAGTTGAATTCCTGCTTTCACAGTGGAGAACAGAGAAATCTGAATATACGAACAAGTAGAACTACTGAGTGGGGGGTTGGTTTTAATCTTCACTGGGGGGGTAATTTTAAATGCAGTAACAAGCAGAATCAGACCTCATGTCAAAAAGTTAAGCTTTTAAATCACATTCTGACTACCTTTTGAAATAAATGCATCAGTTTAACCAGGTCTGATACAGAATTTCTAAATGCAGAAATGATTGCCTTTTAATTATTGTTATCTACACTAATTCTTTGTTATATATACATTAAAATCTCTTCCCAGTTCTGTTAGCATTCAGAGTATCCTGGACCTGTTATTTTATAAATCTGGTATTCTCTTTATTGCTATTCAAGTTGTTTAAACCTTCCTTTTCTGATAGTACAAAATCAGCCAATATTTATTTCCACTGCCATGAGGATAAGTTGTTTCATAATGTATTATTTCTTTTCTTAATTGCAGTGATAGATTTCTGCTTAACTAAAGCTTTGGTTTGTGATAAGGAAACTAATTACCAAAGTTTGAGACTTTGCTGGGCATCTAAAACAAACTGTAATCAAAGAAAAGGTAAGATGACAATAGGTAATGCAAAGGAATTTTAGAAGCTCACCTCCATGGAGAATTCTATGTTGCTTTTCATTTTATTAACAGTAAAAAGAACAGACCATTTTTGCCACTAATAGTTGATAATTCTTCACCATGTCAGGATATAAAAATGCGATTAAACAACTATGCATGAATGTTTTATTTTGCTCGAGTATTTTTTTTCCAGGGGAATGTTTTGTATTTTATTAAAAAATATTAAAATTTATGGACCATAAATGGACCATGGATTTTTTGTTACTTAATAGTAATTTTTTTATTATGGACCGTTTTTAAAAAGAGGAGATAGGTACTGCTGGGTATTTATTAAGTGCTTGTGAGTTCCAACAGTAAAAGAAACTTTCATGTCTACGTGTCACCATTAAATCAGTTGAAATATCCACAGCAAAGTCTCTAGTTTAGACCAGTATTCATAGCATAAGGCTAAATAAGATTTTATATTGACTATTCTAGTAAGACAGTACTCTTTAATATCAACATCTTTTAGTTTCAGTCAAAAATGGTACCAAATAAATTAATAACCTTTCTTAAATATTATTAGGACTTCACAATTACAGCTGGGTGCCAGGTGCCCACGAAAGCTGTTCTACCACTCCCCTCTCCTCAACTGGATGGTGGGGGGGGAAATGATGACAGAAGGCTCAAGGTTTGAGTTGAAGACAGGGAGATTTAGTGTCTTGAAGTAGGTGGTGTTTGGATTTGTGAAGATAGACTTCTGAATCATTGTGTTTTCTGTAAATAGTAGATCATAAAGATGTCTTGCTGGTTGTCATTGTATCTTAAAAGTTGTTTATATAGAAGATTTTTTTGCTAGCAATAGAGTCAAAGAGGAAATGCCTGTTCAACTGAGAAAAATGGATGTTGATTTGAGGGCAGTTATATGAAGGAGGTATTTGAGAGAAATACTTACGTAACTCTTTTGTTAGTTACTGCTACTTTGAAGGAAAAATGTTTTCATCCTACCCTTATCTGACCACTGGGCCTGTCTGCTGCAAGGGAGCAGAACACTGCTCAGCCTGCAGCATCAGCTGTCGTTTGCTGCTCAGCTGCCCAGAGGGTTTGTGGATGGATGGGTTTGGGCACTTTACAAATTGGTGATTTGGGTTTTTTTTGTTCTGTGAAGGTCGCGCTGGACGAGTTTCCAGAGGGTATTGTTACAGGCTGGTGTGCAAAGATTTCTGGACAAACTTTATTCCAGAGAAGTCAGAACCTGAGATACTGGTAAGACCTTTGGGTTTAGGGTTAGGAATATTCAGGGGTTTTTTAATGCATGCGATCATAGCAGAGAAGAAAAGGTTTTGCTTTATTTTTCCTGAAGACAGTGTACAATTGGATAGGTTACTAATGGCTGTAGCAGTGAGTAGAGAACTAACAGACAAAGACTATTCCACATAGTTTTCTTATAGAAGGAGATGCGTTATACCAATAAATTCAATGTGGATTAGTAATAAGCAATCTGCTCAAAACAAAAATAACCTTAGTTACACAAAATTAATTTCAGGTTTTGCAAATTGTAAATTTTAACCTCTTTCTCATACAGAACACTTTGTCACACTTCCCATGGGGAGAAAGTAAAAATAATGTTGTCTTCCCTTCAGCGTTGCCCGTTGGGAGGGACAGTCTTAAAATTAAAAAAGCTTGATATGGGGGAACCAAAAGCCTTACTGGCAACAGCTCTTTCTCCACCCAATGTAGATGACATCGAACGTACCATAGTTCAGCTGAAAGAGGTAGGCTTCCTCTTAGTGTTGTTAAAATCAAGGTAATAGAAATGTACTGTAGAAGTGGTTTTCTTGGTATTTAAGGTAGTAGTAGTCTTAATTGGAACCTCAAATATTAACTGTGTCTAGAGAATCTTTTCACACATTGGACTGTTGTTTGGTTCCCATCCTCTTGAGCATAATTTCTGTAATTTACTTCATTGAAACAGGATTGTAATTTCATCAGGGAGTAATGGTACTTGTGAACTAGCATCTATAGTGAGAAAGAATAGAGAAATGGGGGGAAAAAAGATACCTTGAACTCTGTAAATGCTATTGTTTGTTAAGTGAATAAGTAATAAATCACATTCTTATACCCTATGATGTGTAGGGGTCAGCCTGAAGATACCCTTCTTACCTCTACAAGGAAGTTGGTGACCTTGCTTTTCAATTATAAAGTTCATAAGGGGTAGAATCTTTATTACATTACATTTTCTTATTTTCCAAAGTGCATATGAAATAATATTTTTATCATGTGTAGCTTGCTTTTATATCCAGTATAGATAGTAGCTTTGGTTTCCAAAGTATACTAGGCTTTAAAAATTGTTTGGGATTTACTAAGTCAGCTTTTACAAGTGAGCAAATTTTAATTTCTTTAGCTGGGAGCACTTGCCTGTATGCAAACAGAAGAAGATCTGCATGATGGTGAGCTGACTTTCCTAGGAAGAGTATTGATACACTTGCCAGTGGACCTGTATCTTGGAAAACTGGTAGTGCTTGGGCATGTCTTCGGGTGCTTAGAGGAATGCCTTATTATAGGTAACTGAAAGAACAACATGTGAGAACATTTCTCTAAAACCAGATGATTTTCAGGTTTTCATTTTGATTTGTTTTTGTTGCAGCTGCAGCACTGTCTTTGCGGAATTTTTTTGTAGTACCTTTCAAAGAACATGTTGATGGATTCAGGTAGTAACCCAGACGTTTTACGAATTCTTAACTACATTTGGGAGCAGAGGGCAAAGTTGATGACTCAGTATTATGTTCTGTGTCATGAGTCTCATGTTCTGTTCAATTGCCAAGCAGTACAAAAAGCTTTTCCAGAAAGCCAAGATCCTGGAATCTGTTTGTGTATGAACATAAATCACTGAGCTAACTCATCCTTTCCTGAGCACAAGGCCCCATTGTTCAGCTTTGCCTTTCTGATGCAAACATGTGGCAGTGTCTATTAAAATGTTTTTTAAAATAGCAAGGACAATTTTTTATTACTACTCTGCCCATACAAAGCGTCTCCTTCAACAGAGAGATGTGAAGAAGAACAAATAATTACAATAAGCGTATCAGTCTTGTTTATATTAAAGACCTGGAAGGTGTTACTAATGTAGCATTCTGAGCTGCATAATACATGCAATATTTGAAAAAAATATTGTTGATAATACTTTTGTTTGCACTGCCAGGAAAAAAATGGGTTTTGCTGGGAATAGTAAGAGCGACTGTATTGCAATTGTGAATGCATTTAAGGTAAGTCTTTTTCTTCTGGATTAGATTATGGTGAAATCTGATAGACCGAGACAGAGATTCTCATCTTTGTAGGATCAGGGCAGCATTTGTGCTTTGGAGTTGTTAAAAACTTCACATTACTCTAGCTACTTATTGATATTTTTTGCAGGCTGTGTCCTACTGTGTAACACTATTAGTTCTGATTGTCTCTATTGTAATAGCAAAAAATAAACTGCCAGAGATGTGGTGACATTTGTTGATCTCTTCTAACTAAGGATGTTGGGACTAGTAAATTCTAGTACAGAATAAGTTTGGTGACCTTTCCCTAGACTTCTTAGCTTTGACTTTGTGATTTTTTTTTTTTAATGTTGTACAAATGTCATTTTTTGGTGTGCTTGGCTGCTTGGTAGGCCAGTACCATGGACAGGGATTGATTCCTCCAGGTACAAACAGAGCTGGTACAGTGTAGCAAAGACTCAGGCTAGAGGAACTTATTATTCAATATTTTACATTATGCATTCTCTGGCATGTTTTGTAATCTAGAGAGTCCAAAATCTTCAGCTGCAAATTTAGTTTATTCAGTTCTTTAAATATGTTGTCCTTCAGTGAAAACTGACTTGTTTTTCTCTACTCAGCTGTCAGAATTTTATGAAGCACACATGGGCATGCATGCCACATGTATCCACTGATCCTGAGCCTCAAAAATAATTTTTTCTGAATTCCCCTTATCCTATTCCATATTATATTTCCTTCATGTCACTTGGTAATTATGCCCTGTTAATCTCAAGATGATATTTCTATAAATCAGTATGTTGTCCTGGAGAATAAATACAAACATTCAGACAGAGCTTCCAGTGCAGTATCTCTGTGTGTCAGTGATGTGAAAGCTTTGTTTTGAATGGCTATCAGAAAAATACAAGTAAGTTCTGGAAGGTTTGTTTTCAAATTCCCTAGTTCAGAATAGATTTGTTCCAGGGTAGCCTCTATCAAGATGGGGAAATTCAGTCTAGCTATTCAACTATGCCAATAGTTGATGTCCACAGTAAGCTGGAAAATTGCATTATGAGGTCTCAAACTAGAAGAAGCGGATTCTGCCAGCATGTCATAAATTTCCTACCTAATAATGAACTTATTTTTATTAATATTTTTATTAATATTTTATTAATAACTTCTCTTCCAGCCTTGTTTTCTGGGAGGCATTTGCATCAGAACTGTAATCAGAATCAGTCAGTTCACTTACTTTTGTCCCAAAGTGAGGAGAAAACAAAGGTTCTGAAAGTAGTCTGCTTTATTACAGCATCAGAATAAAGCATCCAGTTTGTTCTATTAATTTATGAACGTTTTTGTGTGCTTTAATACTCTATCCCTTTCCTCTCAGAAAACTAGGTGGAGGGTACCTGTTTAAGTATGGCTGTGTTACGAGGTGGCTGTTGTACCTCTCTCAACACAAATTGGGACTTACTCCTTTAAAACCTTGGAACATAACTTGTTCAGTCTCCTTTGGAATGCAGCAGGATCCAGAAATTCTAAGCTATGTCCAGAAATTTAGTGACTTAAATGCTGTGTCTCCAGTTTAGCTGCAGGAGCTGATGGCAAGTTTGAGGCAATATATGTAATTACAGTTCATCCACTAGTGCTTAAACTCCTTTTCAGTCTGACTTGAAGGCAGAACAGTTATCTTCCTACAGAAATTGTTATTCTTTAGCGTGTCATAATACAGCATTTATAACCCTGCCACACTTTGAGCCCAGCAGTAATGCATTCTAGAATTACATTTTGCAGCCACACCACTTTTTGTGCTCTCATATGAGCAGCAGAAGACTCAGAGTTCTTACCCATCCTCAGAAAAAGTAGACTAAGACTGTTCATAAGAATGAGAAGTATTTATATCTGCTTAGGAATCAACCAGACAAGCATCATGTTAGACTAAAATCATTAAATTATTAGGCTGGAAGGACCTCAGGAGGTATGTAGTCCAGTCTCCTGCTCAGAGCAGGTTCATCTGTGAGGTCTGTCAAGGTTACTCAGCGTTTTTTAGGCAACATCTTCAAAAACCTGATCTAAGTTGGGCCTGCTGTGTGAAGTGTTGTAACAATTGATCTGAAGAAGTCTCCTCCAACCTAAATTGCTGTGATTCAGATTTTCCTACACTCTTTTGTGCTGAAATAGTTGTGGTTTGTGATAGCCTAGGTGAATTTTTCGTTTTTAAAACGGTGTTAAAAGTTATCTTCAGTATTGATATGAAAAAAACCTTCATAGTTTTAAGTGTTATACTAGTAGTATTTGTAATAATTATTACTAAAGCACTACATATTGTGTCTGAATACTTCACCACTTCTTTCTTAGGCATGGCAGGCCTGCAAACAAAAGGGGAAGCTGAGAGATCCCAAGGTTAGTTGTATTTCTTCTTTTCTGTTCAAGGTTGGTGACTTCAGTGCTGGAGTCTTTTACATTCTTAGTACGGAATTTTTGCTAGCAAACCTTATTTGTAATAATTACGATTTTCCATAAGTAAATAGAAACATAGGCTTTGAGGGGAAATGAGCCTTTGCATCCAGTGCAGAGTTATTTGAAGACAATCCCTTATGTAGTCCCTTTCACAGATGAATCAACAATGGCTAGAGGGTTTGAAATCCAAGCTAAAAAGGGAAATTGAGCCGTAGTTGAAAGAAACACTTTTAATACACATAAGTGTCTCTTTTTATTTTTTTTTAAACACGCAGATTTCTGCCCTCTCAAAAAACCCTGAAAGACAGGAGATGTTTATATGCATCAGTCACAAAAAACCAGTAGTATGCACACAGTAACTGCCTCTAGTCCTTCTTTTGTGTGTATAAGATAAAACCTCTTTTATTTCTCTGCTTCTTTTAGAGCATAGTATCTTTTGTGGGTACCAGTGCGTAATGTACACTGAGTCATAACGAGTAGCCAAGATGACCAGAATCTCTCTGGTGAAGTTATACATTCAGATAAAGAAGTTCTGGGTTTTTTGGAAGTGTGCCCAGATGGCCACGAAGGCCAGTGGCATCCTGGCTTTTACCAGCACTATTGTGGCCAGCAGGACCAGAGAAGTGATTTGTCCCCTGTGCTTGGCACTGGTGAGGCTGCACCTCAAATGCTGTGTAGAAAGTACTGTAAGATATTGAAGTGTTGGAGTATGTCCAGAAAAAGGCAACTGAGCTGGGGAAGGGTCTGGAGCACAAGTCTTACGAGGAGCAGCTGGGGGAGCTTGGGGGTGTTTAGTCTGGAGAAATGGATGCTCAGGGAGGACCTTGTCACTCTCTCCAACTTCCTGAAAGGAGGCTGTAGTGAGGTGGGGATTGGCCCTTTCTTCCGAGTGATAAGAGGAGAGGAAATGGCCTCAAGTTGTGCCAGGAGAGGATTAGGTTGGATATTAGGAAAAATTTCTTAACTGAAAGCATTGGAAAAGGAAAGGCTGCCCAGAGGAGTGGTGGAGTCACCATCTGTGTGAGTGTGGCACCTGGGGACATGATTTATTGCTGAACACGGCAGTGGTGGGTTAATGGGTGGACTTGGTGATCTTGGAGTTCTTTTCAAACCTTAGCATGCCTACGATTCTCTTGCTGTCCATCTTAAACTAGATTTTGTAGTAGCAACACGGAGGAGTTGGACTTGTGGGTTTATATGAAAAATTTACATGACCCACAGCTGCATTGGTGGTAACCAAAGTATAGTTTTAGTCAAATATATAATTGTCTTATGTTTTCATACATGTCATAATACTTAATATGAATGCAAAGAAAGCTGTGAAACTACATTACATTCTTCCATTGCTGTATGTAATTACTATTTATATCCACACAGAAGAGACAAAGCTTAGCAGCAGAAGAAACAAGTTTCTAACTTTCTTTTTCAGGAAGAGTATGAGTGGGGTCGATCAAATTGTGTTCATGTCAAGAGGATGAAAGAGGTAAGATTAAATAGGTAAAGTTTTATAAGCAGAAGGACTTCCCTTGTTTTCTGAAAATGTTAAGATCTTAGACAAGCCTACTGTGTTATGTATCTATCAATATATATGTATATTTTCTTGAAATGATGTATGAATTTAGATGAAAGCAGTTTTCCTTTTCTTTAGGATGAACAGAGTGGTGTTAAATTATTAGCATATTTTTAAGAGACCTCCAGCATTTGCTAGTATTGTAGGTTACTCAGGTCACTGGTTGTGGTGTGACTGCTGTCTGTTGTTACGTAACTTCTGTCTTCTGGTTAGGATAACTAAGAAAATGCAGTTATATAATGAGACCTGGACTTGAAAATTTGTGGGGCTTTGTTGCTAACATGACTGCAGCAATTAATGAAAATTCTGCTTTACAATGGGCTTCAAGCTGAATGTGATATGTTGAGGGGGAAATAAGTAAAACTCCTGGGTACCTGTGATTGGCAGAATGGCCTGCCCATTACTCCACCTGTTCATACCTTTGGCATGAGCAATGCGGGGCCTGTCTTCAAAAAGGACAGGAAATATAAAAAACTTTTGATAACAAGCAACCATCTGGATAAAAAATGCCAACAGTTTTTTTGCTTGTATATGTGATAACAGCAAAAAGATGAGAGAAAGGCAAATTCTGTAGAACTGGACAGTGGAGTGATCAGGCTTACACGGTAGCCTGTCTTGGTTCAATTTCAGATAATGCAAGAAGAGGTTGTGCATGACATGTGAGGAGTTTAGAACGGGCACCTACACTAACACTTAGTAAGATTTGGGGTTTTTTATCTGCCACACTTTAAGATACTAATTTTATAATTCCTTGTGTGGAAGTGAATTTGCAGAACCGAGTCAGTCACATGGGTTGCTTTCTTGTTACAGTAGTTTTTCTAGTAGTATCCTAAAACTGCCAGGAGCAGAAAGGAAGAGAGAGTGTAGATAGAAAGAAGTTGAGTGAACTGTACTTTTCTACATTTGCTCCAGAATCAGTTGAGAGGGTGACGGTATTCACTGTGTGGTTGGAGGACCTTGTGGAAGCTTCTTGGAAATGCTGAAAATGAAAAGCTTAGTATGTTCTGCTGTAGAGCATAAGTTTGATCTCACAGTAATAATCATGGTTGTCTGCTGAACTGAGGGTGCAGCATAGTCACTGCTGCAGTTAGGTACAGAAGTCCAGGTTGTAAGCATGATTTTTACCTTTTAAGATGCAAACCTAAAATGATTTAAATGGAGAATATCATCCTATTCTTTCCTAATTTTGTTCTGTATCATATATGCATAATATGCTTTGCGACTACAAAACTGTTCTTCATAAAGAGGTGTCAAGAAAACTGCTTGAGTCACAGTACTGAAATTATCTTCCAGCACAGAGGTGCTAAGCAGTATTTTGGTGAAAAGTATACTAGTCACCTAAAAAGCAAAGGGAGTTTGCCCAATTATTTTACTTTTACTGACAAATTTTATTTTAACTTGCGGATGTTTTTGACCTGTTTAAAATGTAACTTAGAGATCAAATTTCAGGTGGCAGAGTTATTTCACAACTTGAAAAGGCGAGTCAGAGCTTTTAACATGTATGTTAATGCTCCACCATCCACTGTGGACCAGGAGTATGTGAACAAACAACGCTTCATTTTGCAGGTAAAGCTGTGTTGTCATAAAGAGACATTATTTACAAAATTTATAGCTGGATTTTTATATACAAGTATTGGTGAACTGTTATTACACTCATGTTTCAGAATTCTCTGTGGAAATTGTGATTTCGGATAGAGAAAAAAGTAATTCTTTTTGACAGTGTATTGACAATATAGAAGGACAACTAATGTTAGTTATTTGAAAATGACATTATCACTCATTTGAAGTGCTCTATTTTGAATGCCTTGTGTCTTGGTTAGTAGTGGGGAGGGGGTGCTGGGAATTAGATGTCCTTCAGCTGTCTTAACCTTGTCAAATTTCCAGTTAATTTTCTTGTCTTACTTGATCTGATTAGCAGTGATTTTATTTTCACATACATATTTATCTTCTCAGTGGCAGTTGTTTTAACTGTGTAAGCAGTGAACTTCTCGAAGCTGAATTCTTAAATACCGTAAGATGTAACCTGAAAATAGAACAATTTACTTGTGACTATCTTATGTGTGTTTATTTGAGTTGAGGTTCTTCCTGAAATTAGGACTAACAGTTAGGGTTTTCATAGAGCAAGTCTGCATACAGAAATATTGAAATGTTGTGGACTTGTTCCAGAAATTGAACTCTTTTCATGAGAGTATGTTTTTAAGGATTTGCATGAACTAGTGTTTTGTCTGCAGTTGCAGTAGTTCCTGGAAAGAGACAGTAAAAAAATATCCATAAAGATCTGTTAGTGTCTCTTAATGTTGCCAGTGTATTTCTTTTCAGGAAACCGAATACAATGTGCTGTGTTTTACCAAATACTTTCTCGATACAGGTTGTAATAGCTGGTGCTTTCTATCCGAACTACTTTACTTTTGGAGAATGTAATGAAAAAAGTGCTGCGAAAGAGCTTGCTGGCAAAGATCCAAAAACCACTGTAATGGTATGTTAAGAAGGTGAATGACTTAAATAAGAATTAAGTAATAGGAATACATAGTGTTTGGGTGGTATATTCAAGTTCTGTTCTGTGTTGGGCAAGGACAGAAATAATTATCTACTCTAATCCTTGCTTGGTAAACTCTCTTCCCTCCCATCTCCCTTTTAATACAATAAACATTATGTGGGTGGACAATTTTAGAAGAATTGCTGAGAACTGCCTCTATGCATTTGATTGTTTGCCCGTGCAAGACTAGCAACTTCCATCAAACTAATAAAATATTTGGAAAAATACAACAGCACTCTCAAGGGTACTTTTCAGTGAGTACTTACATAATGTGTTGTTGCAACTTCAACGTTACTTTTTTTGTAACCTGCTTGACAGTGCATGGCATACATGCTTGTTGCTTTAAGGTTACTCAGGTATTGCACTGAGCTTTCTTTTTATCTTCAAAAATTACTTTTCATCTGATTACATAAGTGCAAGTTTAAAATGTCTGTTTATTTTGCAAAATGGTGCACACTCTAAACTAGGAAAGTGTTTGGTGTATCTGAACTAGTAAAATAACCGTGACCTATGCTTAAAGAAAGCAAACCTACAAACCAGGGAGCCTCAAAGAATAGAATTCTGTTGGCACAAGAGAAAATAGATAAAAAGGTAAGAGAGAAACTCAGAAAATCTTATTGAAAAGTGATTTTTTTTTTTTTTGCACTTCACTGCTTATCTAAGAGGGGCTGGTTCTATACTGAAGGAGATGCTGGCATGGCAACATGCGTGCACAAACATATTTATGTATGCTTTTGAAGTTTTTACCATATTTAAGGATATTGAAGCAAAATGTCAGATTAGAGTCAATCTTGTAGAATAAAGTACAAGTCTTGCCACAGCAGCGTTGATTAAGATTAAACTGGCAGATTTAAGGAGCTACTTACTTTTAATATATTTAACTCCTGATCTACTCGTACATCAACTGCTTGTTACCTTGAAGAAGGAAGAAGTAGCTGCTATGTCTTTATCAAGGTAAATGATCATCTTGGGCACAAATGCTGCAAGTTCCTCAAGCTCATAATCTGAGAGACTCTTGTAGCTGTATGCTGCTCCTAATGGTGTGTTCTGAAATTAAAAAAGAATTACTCTTCCCACTCTCTGGTCTCTCTAAATCGTCTTGCCTTGAGGCAGTTTCTGCAGTCTAACCTAGACCATGTTTTTGACTAGCAGCTGATTTTAGTAATGTCACTCCAAGGCATAGGAAGATTCTCTAAAAATAACCTGGTCTTTCCTGTCTAAGGCTGTAACAGCCAAAGAAAGGAATAGACAGTTGCATAGCCCCTGAAAAATAGTTCGACGTCTAATTAGGATTTCATGATTATGTATTAAGTCAGGATCTCCTATGAGAGATTATTAATTAAGAACAGGTTAGAGAAAGTTAGCTTTTCTGTTACAAGTAAAGCCAGGGATACAAGAGAGCTTTTTGGAAAAAATATCAAGTTAAGATATATATATTAATCTGCTTCATTTATAGTTAGACAAAGAAAACATTTATCTACTGTTTTGAAGCAGTAGGGCATCACTAGCAGCAAAACTATGCTTTTCATTGTCTTTTGACATTTTTGAATGTACTATAGCGCTTTTGGAATTTTTGGGGGTTTAGATTGTATATCATTATTACAATGTCAAGTTAAGGAGAAAGCTGACTATTTAGGTGAACTTTAAAATGCATTAAAACAATTGAATGTATCCAAATTTAACTTTTTTTTCTTAACAGCTAAGGAATATTCCTCCTTATGGATATCTGTACCATAAACAGTTGCAGTCACAGCTTAGACAGTGTGGGCAAGTAAAATCTATTGCCTATAACGGATCAAAGTAAGTGTGAAGTGCTTTTAAGTATTCTGTCTTTCTCATGTTCTCAGTTACAAATCCAGTAATCAGTTTCCTTGTCAATGATATACTGACAAAATTAGTTTTTCTTCTCTCTTTGGAATCAGAAACTTATTTATAGTGTATTGGCTAGAGTTAAAAAGGTGGTTTTGAAGTATGATGTACCTTGGTTGGAATATCATTAGGTAAACTATCTGAAGTAGAGCTTTCTGTTTTGTCTCTTCTGTTCTCTTATGGTGGACCTTAACTGCAACTAATGTCTGTATTTATTTCTAACTTTTATACTCAATTTAGCTCATTTGTACAGTCTGATGGCTTTTTTTAGCTAATCATCAGGCTGACTTTGGCTGATAACTGCCCGAAGTTGAGTTCATGTAGCCCTTCTTATTCCTTTTCCAATCTTCAGTTATTTTCTTATTCACATGTATTTTCACATCCTTTCTATTCGTATTAAATACGCTCATTAAATTTGGCATGTGCTTCTAAGAATGTTAGAAAGTTTTCTTATGTTCATCAGGATAATTAAAGTTTGTTTGCTGTTGGGGTTTTTTGTCTGTTTTTTGTTTGGTTTGGGGTTTTTTTTGGGGTGTGTGTGAACAGGGCTCTTGTGGAGTTCTCCCGCAATCCAAAGGAGGCCTTTAAGGTTCTACCCGAAGTGTACCTGGCAATCAAGATGTTAAAAATGAAGATTCCTTTTGAGCTGGATGTTCATCATCCAGATGATATCAGAAAACAATTGCAAGGTGTGGCAGCTGCAAGTTTGGAATCTTTGAGGTAATTGTATTCTGTATGGAAAATGTGTTTCTTTGCAGTGAAATGAGGTTTGCTGGATTCAGTGGAAATTTCCTTGGAAGCATCACCAAAGAAGACATGCTAGGTTCAAAAAACAGATGTAAACTTTGTCTAAGCACAGTGTTTTTGCAGGACTAGAAATAATGTGATTGTCTTAAATATTTTGATGTAGTTAAAGGTGTTTTACTGTTGAAGAGAACTCCACATATACAGTCTTCTTTTTTTCCCCAAGATTCTACTCCATTTGCCTTTGGCATATGGAAGTGTGGGTGTACACACTGCTCATGCCAGAGGCAACACGGGAATTGCTATAACCAAAATAATTGAGGAGTGGCATTTGGGGGCAAAAAAGAAAGGGAGGGAGATGGACTATGACAACAGAAACTGTGGGGAAACCTACCAGCATAAGGTGTAACAACATAATAGAAAATACTGCTGAGGAATGCAATCTAGTGAGTCTCTATGGTCCACACCTGCTTTTGCTAGGAAAATCTGGCACGTGGGTTTCCTGGTTACTTGTATGACCTGAAGCTCAGAATCACAGCATATAGTAACCTGATAAAATGCTAATCTGCCTAGCTCCTGATTGGGCGGCAGCCACTTTAGTATTTTAAAACAAGGAATCTAAAATAGGAAGGCAGGAATGAACTGGGGAGGTTAAAGTACGGGTGAATATTTCACATCCAGTTGATTGTACTTAGTTTTTAATAAAGCATTGTAGCAGTTTCACTGTGCCCAAAAGAGCACTTAAAATCTTTGTGAAAATTAATTGTTGAGCAAGTCAAGTCTCCTAGGCTGAAAGACTGAATTTTAGAGTTCTTAACGTTTGCAAAGTAAAAGGAATATTTTTTATATATATAAATTCATATATAAAAATTTGCTGAATTTATCTTTGTGTTGTTGTGTACTCTGTTTTAAAAAAATAAGCTTAGAAGGCATGCCATAGCAAAAAGTCTCACTGTTTAACCTTAATTCTTTGTATTTTTAATCAGCTGATGGCACAATTGTGTCCTGGTATGTATCTTTCTGTGTTTGGTTATAATGCCATTCAGACAGTTAACTCAGTAATAATTTGGTTCTGTGTGGTCATTTTACGTTCTAATTGAATTCATGTGTTCCTAAATAAAAGTCATTAAGTACATAAATGTGCCCCAGGGACACTTTGAGAAGCAAATGAAAGTGAAAAAAATTGATTCCTTGAGTTTTCTCTTGTGAGTGAAGCATTTAGCATCTTTATTCCATACATTTTTTAGAGTAAATGTAGACTGTCAGAAGCAGACAGTGGAGCCTGTGGAAATCTCATTTGGTGCTTTAGAAATGTCAATGATCCCAAGTCGTTTTCTGTGCATCAAGATAACGGAGGTAGGAATGTTCTACATCCGAAGTAGGTCACATCTAATAATTAGTACCTAGATAGCTTAGTAGAGATTAATATCTGATAAGCTTAAATCAAAAAAACGGGTACTGATAATGTTTTTAGCAGGAAGTATCTGTCAGAAGCGTGGAGAATATTCTTGGTCTAATTTTTAGTAGTTCTTTGTTAAACAGTACTCACATGTTTGCACTTGACAGAATTTGTGGGATTTGCTGGCAGTAAACGTTAGCTGGAAGTAGGAATAAATGTGAAGCGCATTAATGGAAAAGAGGTAAAATACTTGTGTAAACTACAGAAATGAGAATTAGTAGGTATTTAGGCCATTTACCTCGTTATTATTACCTGCCAGTTTTCTTCACAAATTGTACATATGACAAATGAGATGAATTAATGGTAGTATATGCTTATTTGGAAAAATATGCATGAAAGTGTATTGGAGAAAATTATGTGTATATATATACTTCTGAAATCTGAAGATGAGAATTTTTAAATGTTAACTGTCATCTTCTAGAGTTGAGTAACAGCAATATATATTCTGCCAAAATAGAAATAATAATAAAAACATTAAAACCACTGAGGAAGGGGAAGTGATAGGATGAAGTATTAAAACAGCTCTTGACGGTAGTGGCATGTTTTGCAAGTGCAGAAAAGAATATTTTCCTCCTTTTATTCAGCTGAGTCTCTTGGTTAAAAAATGTTAATGAATTTGATCAGACCCATTGCAGTCACTTAGCTTGTGCTACTTCTGTTTCAATGTGTCAGCTTTAATGACTGTAAATAAAGATTGGTTTTTATCACAAGCATTTGATATAAGATCTGAAATGGTTCTATGCATTCAGTAAGCCATTTGAAAAGATGACTTAATCAGTTTTATTTAAATAGGTGTATGTTCTTACCAGTTTCCTAAAGTATGGCTAATCATAACAGTAACAATGCTGATTTGCTGATAGATGTAACTAACTGGTATTCTGTCACTAATAAGAAAAGTGCACCAAATCTGTATGCATCTGTCTAATCAACTGTTGGCCTTGATTTTCTTGGATGTTAATTTGGTTTAGAAAAATGGAAGCAGTCTTTGATTAATTTTCTGGTTTTTAGTAATGCTTATATGAATCTGTTCAGATGAAAAGTTTATTGCAGTAGCACAGAAAATAAACATTTTCAGATAACATCTAATTATGAGACAAATGCTTCACTGCATTATTGCAGTATGTGAACTGTATGTGTCAGGAATAGGAGTGTTTTCATGTATTTTGCTCAGATGAGTGTTGTATTTGATGTAAAAGTATAAAATAATATGAACTCTGATCTTGTCTAACTACTTTACTTTCAGATAGTAGAAGTTGGACACTTCTGGGGTTACAGGATAGATGAAAAAAATAGGACTGTACTCGAGGCTCTAACTGCTGAAATCAACTATCAGAACCTGATGGATTTATCAGTGCCTCCACGTCCAGATTTGCTTTGTCTGGCACCATTCGCTTATCTGGAAAACAGAGGATACTACAGAGCTTGTGTTCTGTATGTTCATGGAGATTTTGCTGAGGTAATATGCTATGTCATATTAAGTTGATAGGATGTAATTGGGTTAACAATCCTGGAGCTTTGCCTTTCTTTATTTTTTTTACAAATCACTGGCTAGAGTAGATTAATTATGTTTTTTTCCAGAGCATGAGATTTTTTAGTATTAAATTGAGACGCTCTAGTTGGATACAGTAAAGGGTCTTGTGTGCTGAAGCAAAGCAAAACAAAATAAAGACTAAAACCTCCAGTAAATCTGAAAACGTGGCAAGGAATGCTTGGGTACAGTCGTGCATTGCTGGCAGGAGCCCCATTACTTCCTTGTCATAAATATAGTGAGAGCCATCTGAAAATAAGTTTCTTGTCTCCATTGTATTGGCAATTTTTAGTCATTCACGGCAAATTCATCTAAGCTTGTTCTGCCAGTGTTTCTTGCCCTTGTTGACATCTCTTCTTCTTTTCTTCCTCTCCCCTCTAGTTACTTGTCTCATTTTCGTCCTGCACTCCCTTTTGTTAATTGAAGCAAGCTGCACTCTTTCTCATCTCACATACTGTATTGACTCTCCTGGTCTCCATCTCACTCCTCAACTTTGTTTTGACCTCAGTCTCACAGTTCAAGATTGATACTAATTTTTCAGGCTAATACTTTTCAGCAGTTTAAGGACAGTTTTTCTCAGTTTTGTATGATTGGCCTCTGCACAGCCAGTTCCTCCTTTGAGTTTCTTTTATTTCTTAACCTATCTGGGTGTCACCACTTGAGTTAATACTGAATATTGCTATCTGGTTAGTCATGGAAAGCTAGTGAATAACAGTGCTCATCACTTTCTGTTTTGAATTTTTAAACAGTCACTGGATACATGTTCACATTAGCTTATCTAAAAGCAGTATTTAGGTAGTAAATTAGGTAGGTATCACTCACTGTTAAGAAGTAAGGTTACATAGCTTTAATTGTGGGGAGAAAATTTGGAGCCTTTAAGAGAAATTTGCCTTTTCTAGATTTAGTGGATTATTTGTATCAGAAGTGGATGTTTTAGCCAAGGGATCAGATAACAGGCATGATAAATTCTGACCTTTTCTTTTTGACATGACTTCATTTGCATGTTTTCCAGACTTTGAATTTGCTTCCATGTCACTTGATAAGATTGTGTTGTACTGTAATTATTAAACTCAAGTTGTGGCTTTTCTTGTCACTAAAATAGCACTTTTAATGTTGTGGAACCTTTGCAGATACTCTTCTTTCTTCTTCCAGGTTTTTTTTGTGGATTATGGCAATAGATCAGAAGTGCCTTTAAATAAATTAAAAGAGATTCCAAGCTGTCTTCAAGGGATTCCTTTCCAGGTAGGGGTGGTGCTTTTTGCTGCTGCTTACTAGATATTTTAGTGTCTGGCCTGGCAAACAGGAGTGTGCTTCAAAACAGAGAATGCTTTTCAGAATAATAATTAAATAATACATATTTTGCTGATGCAAATACCTACAAATCACCTTTGCTAATAGGTGTTTTCCACAGATGTGTATTCATGGAGCAGGAATTGTGTATAACTGAACTACGTTGTATTTAATTGAACTACGTTGTATTTAATGTCAGTCCAGCCTTATGTTTTCAGGGGCCCTTCCTAGAGGGGGGAAAAAAGGAAAAAAAATGGGGAAAAAAAAATAAACCCCTGAACTTTCTGCCTGACTGGATGTATAAAGCATTTTGTATTCATTTTTTTAAACTGAATGTTTGAAACTAGTCCTGTTTCTATGGGGACAGCAAAGTGGGATCTGTCTTCCACCTGTAATCACAGGAACAGTGGAAGGAGAGAGCTGCCATTTGCTGTTGTTTGTTTGCTGTGAGTCAGTTCTATGAGAAGTAGAACTTCTCCCTGGTAGGAGAATGTTACTCTGGATCCTCAGACAGTGCTCAGGAGTAACAGGCTGAGCAGTAGATCAGCTTTGCTTTAGTTTAAAGAACACCTGAGCAAATGTCAGTGCTTTATACAGCCCAGAGAGGAGAAACTGTCAATGGCTGGCTTAATCTATAGATCCCTGCTTAAACCCAGCTGCTCCTACTGCAGGTAAGTGGCAGCACAGTATTTCTGCTTGTCTGCATGGCACAAGTCTGTTGTGGCAAGTACCTTCTGTACAGTTACTGTGCAGAGTGTTTTTGCTCCATCAGATCTCCTGCTCTGCTGCATTACCAGACAAATACATAGGGGGATACCTCTTTTAAATTTTGCAAAGCTAGAGGTCTGTGGTTTTGCTTTGTGCCGCTTTACTATTCTTTGAACTGCTGGCTTTACTTGGACCTTTTCAGGCAGAAGTCTCTTCATGATTAAATATATTACAGATCAAGTGACCTGTAACGCAAGTGTGAGGGATTTTGTAGCTAGTTTTTCAGAATAATAATTCTCTTGAGCTGTATTTACAAATAAATAGACTTCAACTGAAATTCAGCTTTTCAGTGCTCGTCGAGATATTTTTAAGCTAATAGAAATAGGTGTATTGTATTAACTGTATTCTCTGAAGCATGTGTTGATAAAAATGAGAAGTGGACCAGCAGAAATATGATTTTATTTTATTGATCTCTTTTTAGGATTAGATCTTGACAGGGTTAATTTTCTTCAGTTTTCTTTTATAATTGATGTAAAAAAATAAGTAGAAATAATTTTCACAAGAAGCATCCTTTTTTTTTGTATTTTCTACACTTGTATTAAACAGAAATGTATTTCTGCTTCAGGCCTAATCTTTTAATCACTAGTTTTAAAGACTGGCTAGAAAAAAAATAGGGTTTCTGTTGTGAATTCATTCAAAGACATAATTACAGATAGTGATTGTGGAAAGGGGTTAAATGAGAAATTAATTACTCTTGCCTGCCAGGGACAGAAGACCTGCAGTGGTCTTGCCAAGTTTTCTCTTACCTTAGTTGAAAACAACTGTGGACTGTGAAGCTTTTTTTCCAGAGAAGACATCTCTGTGCTCCTAAGATTTCAATGTGAATAGTGAATTAATACCAAATTATCCTTTATGCACTGTTTGCTCTTATTCCTTAGCAACTACATACTATATTGAAGGGATATGAGATGTCATGTGCAGCTGTGTTGTCAGTGATGGAATAGGAATAATGCCAGTAGCTTTACAGCAGTCCTAGGAATTAACATAAGCCGCCGCAATAATTATGAAATAATTTACAGTTATTAATTCAAACGGTTTGGGGAGGAAATGAGATACTTTCATGCTGATTCCCTACTCGGGCAAGTGTTGTCTTCAATGTTTTTGCTCTAGGCTTTAGAGTTCAAGATATGCAAGATGCGTCCGTCTGCCAGATCGATCGTGTGTGGGGAACGGTGGAGTTACAGCGCCAGCCAGAGATTTGCCTCGCTGGTCGATGGCTGCAGTCTGCTGGTGCACGTGTATTCAGTCGTGCACGGGGTTCTGCACGTGGATGTTTTCCGCTACTCCAGGTGCAAAGACCTGGTGAACATTCGAGACGTGCTCATTGAGGAACGTTATGCCGAACTAGCAGAAGAATCGTACGAATCACAAGTATGTATTGACTGAGCTGCTGCTGCTTTTCTTACTCTGATTTATTTCGGTTCAGGCTGCCTGAAGTCCTGAGAAGCTGAGCTGAAGCACTGACCAGTGGCTTGGGAGTAGGCAAGGTTAATACTTGAGTACGACAGGGTATTTTTATGTGTGTGCATAATGGATATTGAGCTGTTGGCCGAAAGTATTGCTGTTTTGACACCCTTTTTGGAAGAGATATTTCCCAGGAAGTTATTTCATCAATTCAACTGTACCACTGTTACTTGAAATTATGAGAAACTGTAGCTGTTTTATAGTTTTAACTGTCTTCCGTTTTTATGTTTTGTATAATCTAAAAAGTCATTGGAAAATCAGTTTTTGTATTTGTATGAGAATATTTCTTTGTGTAGGACCTGTTTTGTAAATTTTTTAAAGACATAATTGTTTTAAAGTTTTAACACTCTTCCACTATTGTGTAGCAAAGCCACAATTTGCTCAAGGAGTTACTTTTGGATGAAGTAAAGAAAGAAAAGCAAGTGCCTGTATCTTCAAGACAGGAAGAAAAGCATCTCATTGGAAGATTGTTAAACTGTTTTTCTGACAATAAGTCTGATGCACCAACCCATAAGGTAACTTGGGTGGTGGTTTTGTCCTGTCATTACATGACCCTGCTTCTCACACTGTTAGAATGGAGATGAGGACTGACAGTACCTGAAACAACCAATTGGTGCCTCTCATAGGGCATCCTACTTTCTGTTGGTAGAAAGCCATAGTGTGACCACCATTTCACTGCTGCAGCTTTTAACAGAGTTTTGAAGTATAGTCTTAGAATTAAGTTAACCAGCTCTTCTAACACATTCTAAGGCAGCACTTTGAAACAGTGCAGAACAGCCATAAAAGTAAAAAACTGAACACAGTGTTTCCATAGGTAGTCTTCTTTACATAAACTATAGCAAAAAGCAAGTTTACAATCCTATCAATTTTTCAGAAAATTTGAACATGGTTTTTACTATACATAGTGTTTCATTCTTCCTCAGCTAGTGGTAGATAGGCAGCTGGGATAATTGATGCAGCGAATTCTCCAGCAACTGATAGTAATGAAACTGTGGATACTTTTCCTCTGCCAGTTCCAAACTCAGAATTCGTTCTTACTTACATGTTTTCAGATGTCAAATCACTGCTAAGTTGGAATGTAAAACATGAGAATGTTTCTCCTGTTCTGCATTCTGATTACAAGTTAGGCCTCATCTACATTCTAATTCTTTCTCTGTTTCAGACCTGACAAAATTTCAGTCTTTCAAGAACCTAATCATGCTCCGTTTACCCACAGGAGTAGTCCTGTTTAACGGCTCACTTAGATAAAGTGAGGTATTTTCAAGATTAAAGGCCTGCTCATGTAAACAAAACCAACCTGATTTTAAGTGATCTATGAAGTCTGAACTTGTGTCTAAGCCAGAGGAAAGTAATGAATTTCCAGCACCTGTGAAAATAGATTATTTTTATTTAGATGCCTCAACAAGCAAAGTTTGCTTTAGATGACTACAATGGAAATGTTGTTTATCAGTTTATCAGCTCACTGTTGCTTAGTACATGCTGAAATGCATTTTGGCTTTCATTTAAAAAGAATTTTGATTTGGAGAGATCCAGGTGCTGGCTAACTAGAATGTTATTTTTCTCTCCCTTTTTTTGAAGGTAACAGTTTCGGGCCCGTTCAGTCCTTATGAGCTGAAATGCTACAGTCTGACTAGGGTATCCCGGTTCAGGTATGAGAAGACTTTTAGTGTGAAGTATAATCATGTTCTTAGATGTTATTGTCAATAAATAGGCAAAACCCGTCCTAATTATTCTTACAGATTTTTACTGAATTTTTATTCATTGAAAAGACTGAAGTAGTCAGGCCTGAAGTGCATTAATATGCATACTATGGTTATTTTAAAATCTTAAGAATAGTTTTATCAAAGGTGCATTATTGTCTTACAGAGAGATTTATTAACTATCTTATACATCTGCTAAATGGCATTCAAGTAACCTAAATAACCAGTAACAACTATTTGAGTTTGCATTGTGACTTTGAAATCATTCTTTCATTTATTTGTTTGTATGGATTTTAGTGTGGGTTTTTTAATGTTGAAAATATTTATTATTTCTTCCCCAGAAATATTTTCATATGTAAGGAGAGCATAAACTCTGTTGTTGTCCATGATACTGCAGAAGATCCCTTTCAACAGTTGCTGGTTGCTGCTGATATATCAGTAAATGCAGCTGGTAATGCCTTATAAAAATGTGTGGTTGGTTTCTCTAGACTTCTGGTTTTATGAGTAGTTCTGTTACTAAATATGTCACTGTAGTTCAGTGTTACATCTTTTTTAGGTTTCATTTTCGTTAGATGCTCCTTTTAATTTTTTTTTCTTTTGGTGTCAGGATCTACTCTGTTTTTAGGGGAAACATCTTTGATGCCTCCTATTCCTGGGCTGCTTGCACTCCTCAGTATGCTGTTTGCTCCAGCAATAGAACTCAGGTATTTGTGCATTTTAAAAAGTGGTTGTTCTTTATTTTTAGGACCCTCAGAAATTTTTGACAGACTTTTTTTTTCCTCTGCTTTCAGCATTTTTATCTATTCTCTTCCTGGTATTTTTTATGAGCTTTAGTATAGTATGTAGCTAAAATAACTTGTTCATGTATGTATGAATTGGTGCTGCAGATTCTATCCTCGTGATAAGGCAGTACAGTTCCTGACAGTTGTGCTGGATGGCTAGGAAAATGGAATGTAGAACTGGCTGTTTTAAACCTACATGAGAAGAGGAACTTCAGTAACTTTTTGTAAAAGCTGAGTTCTGGCAGTTGCATTTCTGTTGTGTTTCCTTTAAAATCTGGTATTTTTGTAGATTGTAATTTCAACACAGTGAAGCTAGCATTCCTTAATTTTGCTTATGTATGATTTTTTATAAGTTTTATGAGTATATGTTTTCGTAACCAGAACTTTAGTTTTGTTTCATCACTCGATTTTAAAAAAACAGTATGACTGAGTGTGAATACATCTCAGTTGTTTTAGCATCTTTAAAACACACGTCTTGCTTCGCATGGCTTGAGACAAGTTCATTTAAGTCTGTCTTCATATGAGTTTAGTTTCTTCATCTCTAGGTGAGACTGTTTTCTTTCTTTTTCATGCAGGGTTGATAAAACTGGAAAGTATTTTACTGGTGTTCTGTGTGGTTTGGGTTGGAGTCGGACTTCTGGGGCTCCACTGCTTCCAGAAAATGATATGGCCCTGACATTTGATGTGCAATTTGGAATGGAAGACATAATAGAGGTAAAACTTGCATAAGAATTTTTGCCACAGTAGGAATTCAGTAGAAGTCAGTGCATCAGAACTTGTTAACTCTCAGAATTAACAGAAAAACTTGTTTGGACCTGTTAGTTTGGGAGGGTTGTTGTTTGATTTGTTTGTTTGGGTTTTTCTTTGGTTTTGTTTGTTTGGATTTTTTTAATGTACTGCCTGTTTACAATCTTGGATTCTTATAAGGAGAGACAGTTGCCCCCTCCCTACACTTTAAACAAATAAAATGTTACGGAATTTTATACACTTTCCAAAACAAAAGCATCAATTTTGCACTAACCAGATGTCAATACTTGTTAGCCTTGTTCGTAGGATTATTATGGCTTTTACTGACAAGCCTGGCATTGCTGCTTTGCAGGCTTCAGTTTGATTTTACAGCTCTGATAAGTCATCTGTATCGAGCTACTTCTCTCAGAGCAGATCAACCAAACAAATGATAAAGCCCCCGCGTTCCTCATTACAGCCTTTTGCATCTCACAGAGTGAGATCTGTCAGAGGGAAACACGTACATAAAATGTGCTGTGAAGGACAGTGACATGTGCCTTAGCCAGTGAAGGACCTCACATGCCCTGGTCAGGTCTGTGTACAGAGCAGGTATGTGAGGTGGTGACCAGTGCTTTCTAGAGGTTTTTTAAGGACGCAGTGGACATGCTGGTGCACACACCTGTGAGCTGTTGTTTGCTGAAAACACTGACTTGGTGGGATGTCTGCATTCATGGTGCTTTATCCAGAATGGTAACACTAAGCTGTTGTTTGTGTGAAAATTGAGGAGAGATAGAGAATATTCTTAAAACTTTTACAGAAGGAATTCTGTGATGGAGAAAGTCCAGGTAAGTGGTAGCCTCTGTAGTTTATGGCACATCTCAGTAACCTTGAAGATTGTGATATCAAGTGGCTGAACTAGTAACATCTTTGACCAGCAGAGATACAACTGCAGGAAGAAATGTTTCTGAAGCTTCAGATGTTTTTGCTTATGCAAATAACATTCTGGTTGAAGTTGGATGGTATGGGTGCCATGACCACCTTCATGACAGTGTAATACAATACAAACCTAGTGCTGGTTTTGGGTTATACTCTGTCACTGATGTTTTACAGATAAACAACTTAAGGACATCCATTAATAAGCTGCTCTGTGAACGTGCAGTATATTCTGGACAAGAGCAAATGATACAGCTGCAGGAAAATATTCGTCAGAAGCTTCTATGGTAATAATTTTGTAGAAATAAGATCTGTTTGCAGTCTCAGCAAAAACAGGATGAATGATTGCTTGAAGCATAGCTCAGATTAGGCTTTGGAAAAATAATGTACGCTCTCATTTAATGATGCATTTCATTTACTTTGTTTATTTATAAAGCAGTATACTAAACAACGTTAGACTTCTTGTGGAAGCACTGGTTCTTCAGGGAAGCCTGATCACTTAAGAGTCATAAAACCTAGACTGTAAAACCTGTTCTGCAGGATACCAGTTCTTATGTATCTTTTTTTTTTTTTGCACCAAGGACAAAGCTAATGAAGTCCTATGGCATAAGAGTGCAGAAAGATTTAAAATCTTTCTCCCTGTATATTAAATTTGGGTCGTGTGTGCTACCTTTCCTCCCTCAGCAGACCTGTGCAGGATGGGTGTTGGCCAAGTTAACTGGAAGTCCCAGGCTAATTTGGGAACTGAAATAAGGCTACCTGCCCTTTTTCCCAGCAAGCCCCCCTGCTTCTTGTAACTCAGGCAGTGGTTCTGAAAAGACCATTGTGAGGCAGTGCAGCCAACCTTGAGAATTTTTTCAGCTTGTAGTTTAGAGGAAGTAGTGCAAAAAAGTATCCCTGTAACAGCTCTTTCCTATGTCTGCCACTGCTGAGCATAGTGTGAAAAATGTTCCCTTGTTTGTACACACAGTGTGCATTTTAGTGCTGTCTGTATCAGCAGGAGCATTTTCTCATCCTGACCTGGCTCTCTACTAAACCTGTGTTAAGAAGAGCTCTGGTTCAGACATGAATTAAGAGTTATGTTATGGACTCTAGTATTAGCCTCATCTCTAGGAAATATGAGCTTTTTTGCCAGTAGAGCTTTTCTGAAGTAACTTTATGATGCTAGAGTGAGGCAGTTCCTCATGTTGATAAAGATCAGAAGCTTTTAAGCTTAGCTGCTCTTACCCAAGGTTATCAAAATTATTATCAAAGCAGCTGTTTATGCTGATTTTTTTTCAAGTGTTTCTTGGTTTTGAATGTACCCGCTCAGTTGATTTTTTTTTTCTTTCTTATATGTGAAAAAAACTTATTACATTGCCTTAACTTAAAAGCAAGCACCCATACTTCCTATTTCCAAAACTCAAAGTTCAGGCGTATTGCATGATAAATTAACAAGTGCAGGGTCAGCCTTATCTTTTGAGGCACTGGAAATGAAATTAAAACAGCATAAACAATAGAGAAGTCAAGGAATGTGGGTAGGCAGAAAGAAGCAAAGCCACAAACCCTCCGCTGGAGGTGACAGTAACAGCTCGTGCTCATTCAGCACTTACGTGCAAAATTGAAGGCACTAAAACGTCACTGCTATTTCCTTGGACATGTGAATACTTGCTACTGTTCTGGCACCTCTTTGGGACTGATTGTTCAGACATCTCCAGCCATCTGGGAGGGGAAGGGGCAGCCTGTGCAGCTCCTTGGCTCAGGTCCTCAGCGTTGACCTGTTCCCCAGCTCACTCAGCACCAACTGCCTGACTTGGTCATTCTCATCAGCCTTCTGGGCTTTTTTTCTTCAGGATTTTATACCTTTCTGTGGTAGCCTTTTCTCTCTTGGAACTTTTATGCTTTTACTCGTTGTCTTCCAATGATCCTACAGCTTTTTTTTTTTATTTAAAATTTTATTTTATTTTTATATGTTTATATTTGAAGGGATAAACAGTCTGATTATTGCAAGGATTTCTTCTTTTCCCTTGTGTAAAATCTTTCTTGGTTTTGAATATTTTTTTCCCAATTATACTTTTTTAAAAAACTAACATAAGAGTACATAGGTAGAAATTTAGCCTGAACAGTCTTTCATAACTTTTTTTTCATTTTTCAAAAGCTAATTGTATTTACAACATGTCACTACTACTTAAGACTAAAATCAGTGTTTGAAAAACACATCTAGACAGAATTAATTAATGTCTGCTACTATTGTACTTTGCACAGCTTGAGGAAATAACTGGAGCAGACAGACAATCTATAGTAATTGAGTTGTCATGCAAAATAAAATACCCTAAAACTAGCTGTATTATACATTCTAGTGAGTAAGCATACATAAAACTTACAGAATAAATCATAGTTGCAAATTCTAGTACTTTGTAATAAAAAAACCTCATTATATTCTTTAGAAGAAATACATTCTGATACAGATTTTCACAGAGACATTAAGTGTATTTTGACTTTTACACTAGAGGGGCGAAGTACAGAGAAGTGAACAAATCAGACTAGATTAACAAGGAAATTTAAGATTCCCTTCAGCACAGACACCTTATAAATACCTGGTTGTATCTAGTATAAAAAAATCCTTTGTCTTCATAATTAATCAAATACAAGTGTGTTACTTAAGGCCATTTCTATGTAATTTCAGTTTAATCTGCAAATCAAGGCCTCGAGATAAAATTGTTCCTACGTGGTGTGAGAACCAATATGCATGGAATCAGGTAAGGGTGTAAAGATACTTTTTTAAACTTCTTTTTTCTTGAGGAGTTAAGAGTGTTAAAAGGGAGAATTTCCTTTGCAAGGATGTCTTCTTTTTGATTCTTGAACTTGAAAATACTGAAAGCACTGTAGAGTCACATTTAAGCACTTTTGTGTATGCATCAGTCTCTATTGATACACTCTTTTTGTAGAGTCTGTTTATTAGTTGAGTAGTTTGGTTTTTAATTTTGTGTATGTAAATACTTAATCTTTTCAAGCAGAACTCTCTATGGGTTTTAAGTTTAAAGAGATTGTAAAGGCAACTTTACATTTGCTGGAAGTTAACATGTTCTATTTCTTTTTTCTATTAAGCAGCCATAGCTAAATTTTCCTCGTATAGAATTTGTCTGAATGCAGTGCATTTTAGTTTTGTTTTGAGATGCTGTGCTTTGAGGTGGCTTTTCCTTTCTAGGTGGAGAGAAATGTGGCTTGTTTTAGAAGAGATGTGGTGGGATCAGGCAGGAGGCCAGTTTTCTAGAGACCCAGCAGAGTTTCATAAAGCTGAAAACTGTACTAGCTTCCTACTCTGTTAGAAATTTTACCTTTCTTTCTGTGAGGGCCTCTTCAGGCCACTAGATCTCCTGAAGAAAAAGTGCAGTTTCTTAATTAAAAGCAGATGAAGAATTGCTGAGTGCAGGAGTAAGTGCTACACACACCCTCCCTCCCTGTGCCTCTCCCACCCTGAGGGGGGTATAAAGCAGGGGTTTGGGTCCCTCCCTCTGAAAAGAGGGGCAGAGAAGGAGCACCAAGGGCACTTGTTTATAGAAGGCATTTTTTTAGAGTGTATTGTAATATACTGCCTTAGGCCTAAGTGTTTCTATTTTCATATTTCAAATTCAGTTATCCTTGGAATTATGAAGATAATCTCCTATTCACTTTTACTGGTGTTCAGTTTTTATAAGAAGCTAATGTACAGGCCTTGGATCAGGATTTTCCCCACTGCATTTGAAGAATCTCAGGACAGCTTTTTTTATATCATCACATAAAATACTACCTGTAATGCTTTGGAATTGATTATGGAGTAGTATTCTGGGCAAACCATGAAATACAGCACTGGCTCTTTTGTTGCAATGTGTGGCATGGAACTGGAATTCCTGTATGATTTGAAACTCAAAACTGTTCAAGACTTTTTTTAAACTGTGTTATATAGGAAAAAATTACTAGAAATGCATTCTGACTTTCATCTTGCTTCTTTTGGTTAGGTGGATTCTCAGCGCATCGTTGACAAGTCTGAAAAGCAGCATGAAAGAGGAAATAGTGTTTATCAGCTCCACAAGCTTGTTTTGTTGAATGATTAAGTATTTCTAGAAGTCTTTCGGAGGATGAGGTATTACAACTAGTCTAAAATTTAATTCCGTCTTGGATGCATGTTTTGCAAGACTGTTCCTTAAGATTAGTGTCAGTGTACTGAAATACGGTTTGGAATGTGTTCCTGTGTTTTTGCAAAAGTTAAGGTTTGCTGGCCTAGAGCGGACGAGTTTATTCATCAAACAAACTGATGTAAAGCAGGATGAAACTTCAGTGATACTTCTGAGCAGGTTTATTGCAAGGTACATGAAAGATGAAGCAAATCTAGGTTTAGTTGTTCATTTTATGTCTAAAAGCTCATAAGTCAAGAGGCGTGACTTTTTTTTTTCCCCTTTAAGTGCAAGTTGCATTTTCCTGTTTTCTTTGTCATTAGTTTTTCAAAAATACATGCAACAAAGGGGTTTGGGGTTTTCCCTAACCAAAAACTGGAAGTCAGAGGAAACTGATGATCTAGATTATGTTCTGATGCAAACTACAACTTGATATATAATTTTTTCATTAGTTTTTCATACAGCAAAACATAACCTGATTTATTTTCCTGTATGGAAGAAGAATGCTTTTGAATTACTGATTCTTGGCACCTTGTTTCATTCTTTCTTCTTATTCTTACCTGCGAGATCTTTAGTCCTAAAAATGAGGTCAGTGGTTTCAGAATAAAATGCAGAAGTGAAATAAAATGTTTTTGTCTCTTCTGTTGTGCGGTCATGCTTAATAAAAGCTAAATTTAGTTATTAATGGTTTGTGATTGCATTCATTAAATACAAGAATCCAAAAACAGTATATGGAAAAGTATTCATCTTCACTGTTTGAAGGTCATATAATATCCAGTCATCCTCTTAAGGACAGGGAGAATCAGTGGTCACCATAAAGAAGTGGCAGATTTGGGGAAAATAAGGGGATGCTTAAACTAAGAAATTATTTTAAGCTGTACTTAAACAGAGGGGTGACTGTATAACAGGCAATTTTTGTGGTTTATTAGAGCATTACTCCCTTAGACACGTTTTACTGATCCTTGGGAATTATAAACAGAATACTTAGTGAGACAGGTCTAAACAGAAAAACTGTATCTCAGCTGGCTTAGACAAGAGGATTTCTCAGCAGAGTGTTGTACAACAATGAAGTGTTGCACCTTTGGGGACAAATGAAACAGGCAGGATTTCAAATCATTGCTTTACCTATTAAGGATGGGAGTTTCTGCTGGAAAAGGAAACTTGGCAATAAAAAAAGGCATGATATAAATAATGGAACTTATTTCACATAAGCAACACTGAGAATTTTTAAATTTTTTTTAATTTTAAACTCTATTACTTCTGTGTGTGGGTCTGTCCCGTGTGCATGTGCTGCCACCAGGCGGGGGCTGCTGTGCTGCTTCTCCCTCTAATGGTTCCTGTCATCACACAGCTGAAAGGTTTCCTTATGGTGAGAGGAGTGGATAATGCCAACTCCCCTCCCAGTGCAGTAACCCATACCCTGCCCTTGCTCAGTTGAGAAATGAAAATTCTGTATTGAGAACTCAAAGGAGCTCCCAATTTTGTCCTGGGTACATAAAGCACCTGCAGATGTGACACATGACAGAACACCCTTGAAGGAAACAGAACATCTTAGCATCTCCCAGCCAGGCTGAATTTATTGCCTGAGGAATATATAATAATAATATTTAAAGAGCAGCTGTTGTATTTCATGGTTTGATTCACGTTTCAACAGCACTGCAGAGTCACTTAAAAAAGTTTAAGGTAAGCAGCTTCAGGATTTTCCCCTCCAGCTGCACAGGAGAAAGAAGCATTGTAAAATAGTAGTGTCTGTATGGCTATAGACATGATCCCAGTCAGCTTTGTTCCTTTTGGGGGCTCCTTCCCTAAGAAAAAGGGCCATGACTGCTTGTCAGGATTCCTTTTGTCTCCAGATGTGCACCAACATCGAGCAGAGTGAGATTTCGCCACAATTTATTAGTGATGATCCACATTTATGTACTTCATCGTTGAGCCCAATGTATCTAGAAATATCTATCAAGAAATATTTGAATCTATAAGTGGTCAGATTAATGCTCTTACTGAATTGATAGGTGCTTCTGGAGCCTGAAACAATGTGCAATGACTATTATTCATAATTCCCCCCCACAGCTACAATGAAATCTGATAGCAGTTTTAAATCAAAAGGAGGTTTTTTGCCATTGCATGTAATTAATTTTGGAATTTACTGCCACAGGCTGTGCTAGAAACCAAATATATAAATAAATGAATTGGACCTCAGAGAAGGCAGATGCTTCAATAGCTGTTAAAATTGAGAAACTTGAACTGCTTACCCTCCTGAATTCCAGAAACAGAGAAAATACACTGAAAGAATGCCTATTTTTATCCAGTTTGCAGTATCTGGTTCACCTAATATCATCAGAATGACCTCTTCTACTCTTAAAATTCTGATGTATTTCACTAGCATTTATGAAGGCAATGGACTCTCCGTACTTGCTGATGACCTTAGGCCTGCTTTAAAGAATTCACCAGGTCATTGTCTACAACACTGGACAGGAGAAGCAGCAACAGGAGCAAGCTGGCAGAAGACCTGTTCCCTCTTTTCCTCTGCCTGCTGCTGGTAGAATAATTCTGCTTGAAACAAGAGGAATCATGCAGACAGATCAAGATGGAAGAGAATCGTGTATACCTGGGAGGGGACTTTGGGAGCTGGAATGGTTTTGGTTGTGCAGTGAGTAGATGGTGGCAGAAGATAATGTTTGGACAGGGAAGAGTGGTAAAGACAGGGAAATGATGAAGAACAAAGAAAGCAGCAAGAATGTGTCGCTCTCCTCCTGAGCTGGTGGTTGAAAAAGGGGAAGGGCAGAGGAGGGTCAGGATTGGGCAGACACTACCCATGTAAGCTAAGCTTGAAGGCTCTGCTTAGGGCCTTCTGCATCTTTAAGGGCCACCCAGAAAGCATTTTGGAAGAGGCTGGTAGGGGGGCTGGGGAACAGAAGTGGATCTGTTCTGGGACCCAGGAAACTGTTCCAAGGCAGGTGCTGCCTGGAACGCCCAGACTCCTTCTGAGCTCCAGCCTCTGTCTTGCCTTCTCTTCAAAGTGCAAGGGACCTACAACCCTGTGCCTGGGAGCTGTGGCAGCTGACACCCCGAGTGCCCAGAGGTAGCCAGAAGATGAGGGAAATGGCACCTCTGGTTTTTACATTTCTTGAGTCTTGATATTGCTGGAGAGCACTTGCTCTGTTCTTTCACTGGAATCATATTGTTCTGATGAACAGCCCTGCACAGGGAAAGGGAAAAGGATGTAAGCACAGTTTGGAGATTCACAGTTCCTTCCCCAAAAGGTGTGTTTGTAGGGACAAGGGTTGTTTGAATGAACCCAACAGATTCCAGCTGAGCCTCTGCCCACTGGCACAATGGCACTGTGCTCTCTGCAGGGAGTGTGAGTGGGGAAGTTAAGGTGGGTGTGGATGTCAGTGGAAAGTCATCTATTTCCAGAGAAAACAGGACTGTCCTTTTTTAGCTGTACAGGATTCATGGAGGGGCAGGTGAGTGCCTGTATGTCCTGTAGAACTGTTGATCTTTCCTAGTGCAGTGGTGCTGCTGTAGGAACCTGAGCTACCTATTCCTAAAGCTTGACTGTGGGTTTTACAGGAACTTTTCTTTGTAGAGCAGACAAAGGGAGAGTTGACAGTTACCAGGAAAAGGAAAGCTGGAAATGGAATTTGAATAATGAAGGGATGGAGGCTTTGCCCTGGGGTGACTTCAGGGAGCACAGTGAGCACAGTCAGAACAGGCTCAGCCTTGCTTATCCCTGGGTCAGGTGTCTCAGGTTTCTTTACACTGACCACCTCCTCCTGCATCACTGTGATGTGCCCAGAATGAGAACTGGGTGAGACAAAGGGCTGTTCAGTCACACAGATGATGGTCTGAGCGAACAGAATTGCCTTGGGGAAAGTCTAGAATATCTGCAATTTGCTAACTAAAGATGAGACTTTTTCTCTAAAACTGACATTTGTGGAGAGTCTGTGTAATCTTGGGAAAGAAAAATCCTGTTGTGTGCAGTCAATAGTGAGATTTTTCAGCCCCCTTCTGTTAGTTCATTGAACAAGAAGTAGGTAGCTGCCACAGAAATGCAGATGGGGGAAGGGGAGCATCTCTGGATAAATTTAGATCTGTAGCTCTGGAGATAACCTGGGTTGGTCCTTGAAACTGGTGTACTACGTAAGTTTTAAATTGAAGAGCGTATTCTTAGGGTTCCATTCCCCTGTATTTTTCACTCAGAAACAGCCTGGCATGCTGAGGATTTGTGCATCTGCCACACTCCTTACAACAGATTAAATTTTGATGCCAGTCTGCATATAAATGCCAGAAAAAGGCCAAATGAATTAGGATAAATTACAGAATCATGGTTTAAACCAGGATACAGGTGTTGGTGTAGACTGTGACAGGAGTTACACCCATCTTGGAAAACCATTAGCACATTTTTCAAGAGCCAGAATAACAGGGAGGTTTGCAGTGGTTTTGTCTACCTTAGCCTGTAAAAAGGGATAGAAGTGAACAGAAAAACAAGTAAAAAGCTCCACCATCAAAGTGTAGTTTGATGTGGAGTTTCCTTTCTGTAAAAGAACCTGGAAAAAAGCAGATGAAACTCCAAAGTGGTTAATAAGTGAAAGAAACCTGAGGCAAAGAGGATATATATGAGGAAATAGAAAGGTATATATTAATCCTCCAAAGGAGTGAGGGAAGAGGCAACCTCTGAGCTTACCTGGTGAGTCTGGAGGAAGTTAGACTGCTCTTTTCTCAGTCACGGAGCGCAGCCACGTGGGTAGGTGTTTTTGTCATCGCTGTCTGATGCTCCTATATTTAGCTTTCACTCAAGCTCCAGGCATGTCTGTCTAGTCTGATAAAAGCTGTAACTTCAATATCCTGGGGAAACAGACAGTATGGTGGTTGCTCCCTCTGCTGAGGGAGCTCTTTCATCCTGCAGGACAAGGACAGGACCTTCCCAGAGATCTTTCATTTGTAGGATGTCATCCCCTTGGTGGCTTCACATCCCCTTGATAAGGAAGTCCTACCAGCTGTTTCTTGGCACAGGGATGAGCTCTTGGCTGTTTCTTGAGCCAGTGGGGCACCCTGGGGCCTTTTCCAAGGGGGCAGAGAGCTGAGCTTGGGTGCTGGTGCTCAGTGAGGGGGTACTGGTGCTTACTGCAGTGCTTGCCATCAAACTGGCTGCGCACACCACATGCCCCCCTGATGATTTATGGCCTCCATTCCTTCACCCAAACAAGTCCTTCCAGTGGGTCACCATGGGGACAGAGAGAAGTGGGGTTGCCACTTGGTCCAGGGAAAGAGGGGAGGTAAATAGGATGCCTGCAATGCTAGTATTCATTTTCTCTTGCCCTCCCACAAGTGCAGAGGTTGCTTTTTCCTCCAAAAAACTGCAGTCAAGACTTCTTCACTCATGGCTAGATGAGTTCACATCTTTTTCATGCAATGCTAATGAAACTTGTCTGTGTGCCAGTCACAGTGATGAGCCCCAGGTGCTCCACAAACACACCACTGTGAGGGTTTTCTTTTCCTGTCCTGTGTTTGTTCTTCGTGCGCTCCGTGGAGGGATTCTAAATAGTTCACTTCTCTCATTTTGTTTTCTTGCTAAACAGAGAATAAAACGCCCAGGGGTACCTTTCTCCCTGGATACCTGTGTTTGGAAAAGGAACGGTACAGCTGTTGGCAACATTTCAACATTTACAAAGCTCTTTTTTCTCTTTTTGGTCTGTTAGTAGCAAAAATCTAGAGTGCATAATCAGGAAATGAACAGCACATATGTATCTCTGGGGCTTTCTTGGTCTATCTTCAATAAGGACAGAAAGGCCACATTTAAAAGACAGGAAAAATAGATAAGATTTTATTAAAATTCTTTATACAGACAGTTATCTTCCACAGCACATATTTCAAGAGATCACAGAACATAGCTTCAGGGAGTTCCTCTGCTTTCTGTAGTTGAAGATGTTAGCTCTGTCTTGAACTAGTTTTACTTAGTCTCGACAGCAGTTGTGCAAACAGCCGCCTCCTGCCCAATCGCCCGGTATGTTGGGAACCGAACAGGCAGCTTTACATCTGATGATGTTACAAGTTCTCTAAGGAGTAGATATTGCTTGGATTTTATTTATGAAGGAGAAGGAGGTAGAAAATACGCTGGGAAAAACACAAAGTGATTGCTGCTGATAGCAAGTCCTAAAATTAGGAACCGAAGCTAATACATTAGTAGAGACATTCCATAGGATATCAGTGCTGCAGGGTGAGGAATCTACACAGGGAAGCACAGTCTGGGAGCCTGGGGAGCTTCCAGAGGATACACAAGTCCTTCTGGAAGGAAGATTTCACACTTCCTAAATAGATGCTTTCAGCTAAAGGATAGGAACAACAGCAAAACAATCCATCCAGAGATGGATGTTTTGTAACACTGTTGGGTCATCTACCGCCACCACCTACGTCTCCTAGAGCGCTTCCATCAACGCTGCCTCTGTGCAATCTTAAACATCCACTGGTCAGATTATGTGACCAATACATCTGTTCTAGAGCAAGCAGCTGTCACAAGTATTGAGGCCATGTTACTGAGAACACAGCTGCGATGGGCAGGGTACGTCTCAAGGATGAAGGACCACCGCCTCCCTAAGATCCTACTCTATGGTGAACTTGCCACTGGCTGCCGCATGAGAGGAGCCCCGAAGAAAAGATACAAGGACTCCTTGAAACAACATCTCAGCCTTGGCCATATTGATCACCATAACTGGTCTACTCTGGCCTCAAATTGGGAGGCCTGGAGACACACCATCTATAACGCAGCTGTCTCCTTCGAGAACACACGCAGGATCACTCTCGAGGAAAAAAGGCAACGCAGAAAGAACCGTGTATTGCAGAATACACCATCTAAGGAGTCTTTCTGCTGTGCCTTTTGCAATCGGATATGTCTGTCACGTATTGGCCTCATAAGCCACCAGCGTGCCTGTAGCAAATGTGGATAGAGCCTTCCCAAATCTTCGTTCGCGAAGCCTAGCCATGATGTGAGTTTTCATACCACAAACTGGAATCAGAATGGAAAGGACTTCTTGCATACTTCCTCTGTGCATATGTGCGAGAAGGCACTCCCTGATGATGCTATGATTTTTATTTTCACATTAGAATGTAATTTTTGGTCTTAATTTTACTGCTGCCAGATTTCAAGTTATTGTTTTTCAATTTATTTGAACTGAGACAGTCCTTAATTTTTTTTTTCCTCTGTTTTTCTGCTCTAACAATATAGTCTCATGTGATGGCTTGACAACTATAAATCCAGTTATATATAATTTAGATCTTCTAGTGTGGTATCACACAACTCCTGTATTTATCTCAGGACTGATGTACAGTCAACTTGAGCTGTGTGCCTTTTGATAAAAGCTTTCCCAGTTCAGAATAATTTCCATAACTAGTTTTAATATAATCCGACGTAGTTTTGTCTAAAGTAAATGAAAAAAGCTGCCACAAACTGTTCTGGAATATAGGAAGATTATAACTTAGGGCCGCATTATCTGCTGTAAGAAGCAGTTAAATTGCTATAGTTTACAATAAATTTTTTTTATTATGTAATTTTGTTCTTTATAGTCTCTCTAAACACAAGAAGGATTATCTGTGCAATCCCAGAATATGCATCACTGCTTGATTGATGTTACATGACAGTAGAAGACTTGGCCAAAGTAGCCAATATCCTGAGGTACTGGACATGGTCTTCAGTTCTCATTTTATTTAGTGCTGGGGGTTAAAAGGGGATATGTTGTATATTTTATCTTTTTGTGAATTATTGACTTATGGAATTGAAATAAAAAGGACCTTTGGGGCTGGAGAGGCTGTTAACACTAGCAGGCATTTACAGAAAAATGACCTTTGACTTGTCCTCTCATTCAAAGAATGTTAGAGGCTAAGGGAAATTTAGGGCTACACTATAAAGGTGGCTGCAATGTGGATTTCTACCTTTTAGTGGCAGTAAAAAGAGATGTGAGCCAGGAACATTTGTGATTCAGACAGGGGTGGCTCAGTGTACATGAGTCTGGACCATGTGGTCCAGGTTCCTGTGATAACTGACAGAAGAATAACACCAGCAAGGGCTCTGGTCCTTTATTTATGCAACTCTAAATTGTGTCAGTGGCTAGTAAAATATCAACTAGTAAAAATAAAAGATTGAATTCTAACTAGAAACACACAATACTGAGGGCTGCAGCCAGCACCCTAACAGTTGCAGTTGAACATAATTTTTAAGAGCTCCAGCCAATCTAGAACCCAACTAGTTTTCAAATTATGGTACTTGCAGGGCCCCTATGAGGAGCAGGAGTGTCCTTTCTAACTCTCAACAAAATAAGGAATTGTGAGCTCCCACAGAATGCCTGGCTGCACATTTAAGGCTGTCCATGATGCTGTGTAAGGTTCTGACACTGCTGGACACTGTAAGCAGCTCAGAATACAGGTTGTGTTAATTGGCACTTGCATGACTTCTGTCTCCCTCGCTGAACTTTTCAGTAGTTCATACTTCTTAGGTAGGAGGGAACTTGGATTTAACAATGCTGCTTTTATTGGAGTTCTTAGGAAGGATCTTATTCCCTTGGATACAGCGAAGAAGCCACATTTGACAATGCACCCCTCCTGTTTCAGAGAATTTCTGAGATATAATGAGGTTGAAAAATTACTTGCTAAACAAACAAGAAGATTTTAGAGCAACAAAGAAACTTTCTGCCTTCTTCCCCCTTCCCAGTTAGTTACACCTTGGTCTGATGACTGTCATATTGTTCAAATAAGTGTTATTGTAACTTAAGCTCAGCCAGTACATTGAGTTATTTATGTAGGTGTTTTGACTGAGTTTGAACAGAATGCAGAATTGATGAGCTAAGAAACTCATAAGCCAGCATAATGAACACCACACAGGGAAGAATAAAACGTGTGATTAAGACAGCTATGAATAGAAGAAAAGGAACACTGCCTCTCAAGACAGTTCCTTGGAAGTGATTTCCCAAGAGCACGGAGAAAGAACATGACAGGGTGAGATCACTGTGCCCGAGGACATAACAGACAGGGATTTTTGGAGTTGGTGGGACTCAGTGAAGCATGACTTGGGCAGGCTGCAGAATCAAGGACACAAGGCACAGGCTACATCATTTTTTTGTGCCACTAGAATTCCAAATGGAGGACTGTTTTGCCCTCATCAGGACACAGGTTTCTGCCCTCTGCCTTCACCTCCTGCCAACAAGCTGGGGTGTGGGTCACAGCAAACTCATGTCCTTGGTGGGGTTGATCACAGCTCGTGCTTTATTAACTCATCCTGGCATTTGTTCCCTTTTCCTACCTATATGTCAGGATGGGGTTTATTAGTTTTGTTTCATTTTCTAAAGCCTTAAAAATCACCAATAGTTTATCTTGCCTGCAGCCTCTGTGAGGCCTGGGACACATGCTGCACTTTGGTGCTCATGTACCCTGCCTGCCTTCTTCCAATGGTGTTTTCATTCTTGATGCCAAGTCACTTCTCTTACTTTGCCTAAGGCTGTATTCAACCTGCCCTTGCCAGTGCCTCCAGACTGGTGCCAGACTGCTGGGCACCAGGTGCAGGATCTGTTCCAGCTCATCCCAGAGGTGAAGGAGAGGTAACTGGAAATTTCTCCTTGCTGAGTCACTTAAGTGTTGCTGTTGACCTGCCGTGTCTGGATTGGCGTGTTTTGTGCCATTGGTGGTTTTTCTAGAGCTACAATTCCAAGGCTGAGACAGGATAGTTTCTTGGTCAAATGGTCACTGGCCTTCCCAGTGCCTTTGCTAACACAGCCAGCTTAGAGATGTGATATCCCTGTTCTCAGAGTGGTGATCAGTGCTGCACAGAGCCCAGTGCTGCTGCTTTCTGGCAGAACCAAAAAAAGGCAAGAAATAACAATCTGAAGCCTGAAAAAACTGAGGAGTGTGCAGCCTCTCTTGCAGAGCAGTCCACCTACTGGTTCTGTTACTATTTAACGTCATATTAGGATTTGTCTTACCATGTGCACTGGTGTTTTAGCAACTGAGGGTTTCTATGAGACTTGTCACCTGTGGTAGAGATGCAATTCCAGTGGATTCACCACCTTTTAACATGGAAATACCTCAATGCCATTGTCATCTCAGTGGGCCCTCTGCTCTTACAGAAAAGTTTTGGTCCCAACCACCCCTCAAAGAAAGGGGGGGTTAAACTTGCACAGCCCAATGCACAACCCCACAGCGTCTGCTTCCCATCCTTGTGTCCCTTGTCACTGTAAGCTGTGACTCGTGGGGCTGCACGCTGAGAAGAACTGATGGCACAGCATGAACTCTGACCTGGGTATTCTCTGTCAGCAGATCAAACACAGAAGAACTAAAAAAACCCCAAAACCAAACAAAAACGTATTTTTTTAGCTCATGGTTAACCATTGTGAATGCTGGATGTGTACTATGCCTCTCAGAAAATTGTGATTACTATAAAATTATTAACTACTAATTATTAAACAAATTAGTTAAGACAAAATGCTTGCCTTCTAGATAACTGAAGTCAGTAAGAGAATGAATCCAACCTCTGGAGTATTTTAATTGACATGTAACTGTCCAAAAAAAAAAAAAAGGTGTGATAAATAAATAATTGTGATTTGTGAAACAAATGGGTGATTACATCAAAATAAAAAAACCAGATTGTAAAACTTAATTATACCCCCATAAAGAAATAAAACAGACCCTTACAAGGTCAAGGGACCCTAAAACCTCCCTACTATCTTAAGAATAAAATATGATAGAACTTTAAATCTTTTAGGCGCCTGTTCGTCCAAGAATGCATGACTTATGACGAGTTGTAGAGATAACCATTTAGCTTTAGCTGTAAGAAAACCCATATATTAAATGCTTAGCAAAAAACTGTAAAATGTATATGTATCTGATATAATTAATATGCATGAAGTAGCTAAGATAAATGCCAAATGTACACTGTAGTGTGTGTGCAGATTTGGGAAATTTGTCCCCATTTCTGTCACCCAGCTGGCTGCTTGCTTTTACCATATAATAAACTCCTATTCAAAAATTTATAGAAACGAGACTGTTTATCATAAAAGGCAAGCTAATAATTGAGTATTTCAAGTAGAATGTTGTTTGGGTTTTTTTCCAGTATAAAGGCCTAATATCTTGATTAGAGAATTCTGGTAAGATGATCTCCTTGGGATTTCATTCAGACTATGAAGTGTGTTAGGACATATAGCAGGAAATTGGATTCAGCTAGAGACTTAATTTACCTGCCTTCAGATCCTGTAAGGGCTGAGAGCTCTAAGTGGGCCGGCATTGTATGTGAAATTACACATTGAATGAGATTAGCTACTGTGGTTATTATTTTTGTAATATCTTTTTTCCTGATCAATTAGAGTTTCTTTAAGGAGTTACTGGTTTGGTTTGGTATTACTTCCCTGTGTGGAACTCCAAAAGCTTTCTGTTGACTCATTGGCCCAGCCTGTCCAGGTCCCTCTGAATGGTGACACAACCACCTGATGTATCAGCCACTCCTCTCGGTTTTGTGTTGTTGTCTGCCAGTCTGCTGAGGGTGTGCTCTGTCCCATCATCCAGCTCGTTAATGACAATGCGGGTGCCACTATTGACCCCCATGTAGTGACCCCAGGTGACTGGGTCCCAGCTGGGTATCCTGACTATGGCATTTCAGCCAGTTTTCAGCCCACCTCACTGCCCACTTAGCCCACACATTATCCATTTGTGTATTGGGATGTTATGGGCATCAGTGCCAAAAGCCATAGTAAAGTCAATACAAACAACATCCACTGCTCTGCCCTCACCTCTGAGCCAGTCACCTCCTCAGAGAAGGCTGTCAGGTTGATTAAGCGTGACAAATCTGTGGTGACTGCTCCTAACTGCCTTTTTGACCTTCATATGTCTGGAAATAGCTTCTGGGTTTATTTGCTCTGCCACTTTTCCAGGGACTGAGGTGAGGCTGACCGGCCTCTAGTTTCCTGTCTCCTCTTCCTCCTCGCCATTCTTGAAGGTAGAAGTGACGTTTGCTTTCTTCCACTCCTCCAGAACCTTCCCCTGATTTCTGTGACCTTTTGAAGATTATCAAATGTTATTGGCTTTTCTCTCAGCACTTGTGCGTGCAGCCCATCAGGTCCCAGGGACTTGTCAGGGTCTGGTTTATTTAAGTATTCCCTAACCCGATCCTTTTCCAGTGGCAGTACGTCTTCCTTGGCCTGCATCTTCCTACAGCCTCAGGTGCCTGGGATTCCTAAAGACTGAGGCAAAGGTGCCACTGTCAGCTTTTTTCACGTCCTTTGTCACCAGGTGCCCTGCCAGCCACCAGTGAGCACACCTTGTCCCTAGTCACCCTTTAGCTGCTTATTGACCTGTAGAAACCTTTCTTGCTGAACTTTTGTATCCCTTTGTAAATTCAGTTCCAAGTGGGCTTTCCCTTTCATAACAACATCCCTGAACACTCTGACAGTATCTCTACATTCCTCCGGTGTCACCTGTCCCTTCTTTCACCTCTTGAACTCTTCTGTAGAGTTTAAAACTAATGATTCTTTTCATGTGTTTTTCACTACTTTTTTTACTCTGAGTATCACAGGGAAAAAAGTACAACCATTAAAAATGCTTTTAGATCTATGATAGAAGTGGAATGTGTTTCTTTGATACATAACAAGAATTAGATGCCCATTTTTCATTCTTTTGAATAAATATTTTTCCTTACAGCAGACCCACAATGTTTGTTTATTTAGAAACTTTTGTAGTGGATGCCTCAATACACACAGTGAAACAAGAGCAGCTGGAGTTACTACATAGTTTGTTTCTGCCTTCAAACGTTGCTGGGTTCTGTTCAATAGCCTACCATTTACATAAAATTTGGCAGAAAACTGCTGGCTGGGCAATTTCTTTTCTGCACAGGTGAGTCAATATTGAAAAATTACAGGATTTTGTGTCTTGATAAATGTCTATATCAATGTGAGGGGAAACAGCTTTATACTATTATACTGTGCTAGGGAGAAGGAAACAAAGTGTTTCTGCCTTCCAGAAATGCCTTACTTTTCCCTTTCTTTGTCTCCAGTCAGTTTCTCCCAGGATCTGGGATTCAGACCACATTTCTGTCAGCATCTCAGAGTAGGAGCTGATTTAAGACCTTCCCATTCTCAGTCTTTTGCTTCCATCTCTGTTCTTGCCACTTTTGATTTTCCTGTATAACAAATACTGGGCCTTTGCACTAAGCTGGATCAGAAACCTAGCCCAGTTGAAAACACTCTGCACTTCAACGTTTTTCCCCCCACGATTAGTTTTTAAACCCCACTAATTTTCATTATCATTCAGTGTTCAGCCATCTGGATAGTTGCACATGAAGTGGGATGTGAATGAAGAGATGGGGGTAAAGTGGGAGGTCCATAACCTGCCTAATTAAGCACTGCTCCCAAGAGAACCATGTTCTAAGGGAACTGAGGGGGCTGAGGTGGAAGTTCAGTTGTCAAATGAAGAAAATGAGGGAGATAGGGAGAACCAGCAGTGACTTAAGACTACCAGGTACTTATTTCACCTAAACCAATCCAAATAAATGACTGGTCTTTTTCATGAGATAGATGTCGCTGACCCCTTTTGTAATGTCCTTTTTCTGAATTATGAGGAATTCTGTGGGTTACTATCCAGTGAAAAAGGCAATTATCTTATGCTAGAATTATTCTTACTTCTTGTCACATGAGCACAAGCTAAATTTCAGATATCCTGATAATAGCCCTAATTATGGTCTTGTAAATTTTTCATGCTAAAGCCCATTGAGAGCTCTATGAGAGACATGACTTGGAATGTATTGCTGGAAAGTACTAATTTAAACATCTGGGAAACACTTGTTTCACATGAAGTGGTTTCTAAAGAGCTCTGTATACTGACATTTATTGCAAATATAGTGTTCTAAAACCATCTATTTGCAATTGTGTTAATCTTCACTGATTTACCACTTCCAAAATTCACTTTCAGCATCATTGCAGTGATACCCAGGGGGAACTGAGTCCCCAGTTTACACTTACAGACATATTTTATCCTGTGCATTGCATTAAACCCTTTTTTTTCTTTATTTTAGTAAAACCACCCCAAATTCCTTTAGTTTTCAGCTTTCTTAGAATCAGCAGCAGCGATGGGAGCCTGGGTGACATTTTCCTTCTTCCTCCTGGTCAAAGAGAATGACCTGGGCTAGGGCAAACATTCTGCAGATTGTAACACCCACATGTGTGGCAGGTATTGCTGGCAGGACTTGGATTTCTACAGCCAGAAGTCCGAGTCTGGGGAAACAGGACTACCAGAGATGGCTTCTGTGTGACAGGTGGGCAGCAACATCTCTGTCAATGGGCTTGCAAAATTATTGAGGGAGCCTTCAAGTCAGGTCCATCAGTGGTAGCATACACTGGAGAGGGCAACAGGGTTCTCTCCCCTCCGAGGAAGTTGGACAACCAAGCACCTGCCTCGAGTGCCTGTATTCCAATGGACGCAGGTTGGAAAACCAACAGGAGAAACTAGATATCTCTGTGCAGCTGAAAAATTGGGATGCTGTGGGAATCAGAGACATGATGGGAGAGTTCATGTGAAGGAATTATTGCAACGCTTGGATACAAGTGCTACTTCACAGAAATGGCAAGGTGAGGGCTGGATTTGTGCTCTCTGTAAAGGAATGCTATGGACTAAGGTTTACATTTTTGAGAGCTTTCTAGTCAGGATCACAGTGAGGGCTGCAAAGCCAATCTCGTGATCTTTTCCTATTGTAGGCCATTTCATCAGGGACAGGAGGTGGGTAAAGCCCCCTTCAGCTAGGGAGAAGCCATCACTTGATTGCAGGTCCTGGTTCTCCTGGAAAACTTGACAACCCCATCATCTGACAGGGCAAAGTGGAGAAGGGATGAGCAATCCATGAGATTTTTACGGACATTGAGGACAATTATTTTGACACAGGTGCTGGACAGGCTGAATACAGGAGATGCTCTCCTGGATGTGCTACTCACAAACAAGAGGGAGTTGGTCAGGGAATGACAGTCAAGGGCAGCAGCAGCTGAGATAGCAGCACTTAGGATCCCTGAGGAAAAGGTACAGCTCTTAATACCGGGGAAGCAGGGACTGCCATGGTGGAGATTTTTCTGACACAGCAGGTGACTCTCAAATAAACAAGCATTATTTTATGCTGCAGCTACTAAGTAATCCGTCTGTTACTAACTAAAAATTAAGCATTAATCAAACATTAGTCAAGCCTTATTGGGCATATGATACCATGGGTCTGATGCTGAGCTGTTGGCTGCAATCGCTGCTGTCTTTAGTTCTTGGTTCTTTATTTCTTGCAACAAAGAAAAGCAAACAGGTATTACAAAATATCTGCTACTTTGGAATCAAGCAGTTCTGGGGTATATCTGGGTGCAAGCCAAACAAGACGTGTTTTACTAACTGGCCTTCACAGTCCAGAAGTGAGGAGGAGACAGAGTAGACTGAAGGCTCTAACTTTTGAGAAGCAGACTTTGGCCTCCTCAGTGGTTTAAATGTCAAGATATCTTGGGAGGCTGTTGTGAAGTGCAAAGGAGCCCAGAAGAGCTGACTGATCATTAGGGAAAAAATAAAAGCAGAATAATGGTCCAACCTGAAATGCAAGGCAGGAGGATCTCAACAGGCTGGAGGAATGGCTGATAGGAACATTGTAAAATCCAGCAAAGCCAAGTGCACAATCCTGCACTTGAGACATGATAGCTGCATAAATCAGTTCAGGCTGGAGACTGAAAAGTTAAATAGCAGCTGTGCAAAATGGGCTTGGTGGTTTTATGGGCAAGTTAAATAAATATGGGGCAGTAAATGGGACTTGCAGCGATCAAAGTGAACAGGCTGGGCTGCACTAGCAGGACAGTTACAGCCAGCAGATACAGGGGAATGATTACTTCTCTCCACCTGGAACTTGTGAGGCAACACCTGGAATTCTGTGCCACGTTTTGGGCCACCCAGTCTACGAGAGAGATTAACAACTTGGAGGGAGTACATAAACTTTATTTCTGTTGGAGTGGTAAGTCGTAGGAATTGGAAGCAGAAGAAATTGCTTGGACCATCCCATAATATCTATTTTTACCTTCAAATTGAGTTAAATTTTATTTAGAAGTTGCAGTACAGGGTACAAATTAAGTTCATATGACCTGGAGCCAAAAATCTCTGCCATTTCCCTACACGAAGCATGTTCTCACTTTGACTTACTGACTAACTCAGGCACTTAAGTGACATGTTTAGCCTCAAGGTACTTGTGTGGCAGGTAGTTCTCAGCTCATGCAGACTGTGCTTCTCAGCAGTTGCTGTCCTCAGTAACCAGTTAATTGTGTTTTAGCCAGTTACTTTGCTAATTTTGCTTTATAGTTGGCCAGTAATAATAAATCTCATGACCTCAAGACTTACCAGACTTCCTTGAAAACAACTTCAGCCTCCTTATATTTGATCTCATACCTGATCCTCAAAAGAAACTACCATATACTTTCCAAGTAAAACCAGTAGCTGAACTTGACACCAATACAGGGCTTAATAGAATTTGTTTTATATCAGACCTTAATCTGCCTCCCTTCCCACAATTAACCTCTTCAAGTTCTAGTCTATAAGGTACACATTTCTAGCTTTTTCTTTAAAATACCTGACATCACCTTTTTCATTCCATCTCCCCACTTCCTTTACCTGCAAAATTGCTTTCTAATCCAGAGGTTTCTGCTATTCTTTACCTAGACACTAAACCCTAAATTTGTGTTTAGTTTTGAAGTTTAATGTTTCTGTTTTGAAGCACCTGAGTTAAAGGTTGCCTTGTATGCCTCAAAGCCTAGGAAGACTGTCACAGGGAGACAGAAAGATTTGAGAAATGGCTAGCACATAATTGGTAACAAACAGGTGAAATATAAACTGGAGCTCAGTTACGCCTACAGTCTAGAATAGGATGGAGATGAGTCTTCTGCGCCCTAAGCTGGTGATTCACCACTCTCTCTGTTGTGATATTTATTACAAATAAACACTTTTCTCACCAGTTCAGCTTCATAGGTACTAAGGACTGGAGGAACTGCTGGTATGGTAAGACTGGAAGATATCGCTTTTCCCTACAGCCATATAAATTTCAGCATTACTCCATCTATTTTGATGACACTACTACAGTGTTACCATCACCAGGGCTATGGAGCACTAAAATGAAGTAGATATATTTGTCCCTGTTTCCTAAACTTATTCCCGTAATGCTCTTCTCTGCATCAGCAGAGACTCTAAAGTAACCCTGCTGCGTGGAAAAAGTCCATTTCAGGATCATGGTATTCAGCTCCTGGTGATAACCAACTTTTTGCAGATAAGGCAAATGACAGCAGAGGTGATCATCAGGATTAAACAGAAAAATATTCAGAGCTTCTGAGGTTGGTGTAGTAAGCCTTCCCCTCCTCTTTTACTTCTTTTTCCAGAGGTCCCAGCTACATAGGTAGAGATGGTATTGTCCTATGCACAACTGCTCATCTCTGCTGACCTTTAGCTTGTTTTACCCTGAGCACTTTTGTCAAGACTGTTGAGAAACAGAAGTTATCTCTCACAATGGCAGATTGGATCTGGCTATACCAAGAACCATTGTGTGGTCACAGGTTTCCAAAAAATACAAGCCCTTGAGAGTGAATGTCCTCCAAGGGACAGAAGAGCTCCAATAAAGGAGCTTGTGGGCTGAGCAACCTGATGTGGTGGTCATCTTTGCCCATGGCAGGGAGTTTGGAACTAGATGATCTTTAAGGTCCCTTCCAACCCAAACCATTCTATTATCCTATGATAATATTGCCAGACTACAAGGAGAGGACTGCATATGGATACTTGATTAAGTAAGAGATCAGTCTGAATAAGTTGTGGTTTTGCAGGGTCAGAAAACCCCCATCTCTTCTCTTTGCACATTGAGACCTTTCCTGCACAACCCTTATGTTTTGTGGTACAGGTGTTAGCAGGCACTACGGTACGTGGCTGTCCACATTTTAGCCCAGGGCTGGATGCGCAGCCTGAAGGTGGAAACTCAGTCCTCTCTTGCGAGAAAATCAGGGTTGAAAGCCGAGGGAGCAGATTAGGAACCTTGAAATGGAGAGAGCAGCGGTGCTGTCCGTGCCACGCTGCCTGCTCAGGCAGGCACGAGTCACCTCTGAGGCCCGGTAAACAGGGGACTCTCCCACCTTCCTCCCCAGGGTGGAGGAAAGGGGACGACGCAGGTGGTCTCGCCGGGCTGACCCCGAGCCGTGTGTCCCCCCCTTGTCCTCCCCGAGCCCACAGCGCGCCGCTTCTCTTCGCTTCTCCTTCAAGCATGAAGGACTCTGACGTTCCCCCGGGGCTGGCGCTGCCCCGCGGCGCAAAGTACAGGGGGTGGTGCCGGGGCTACCTCGGCCCGGCCCGGCCCGGCCCCTCTCCCCCGGCAGCACCGCACAGCCGCCCCGAGCCCTCGGAGCTCCGGCGGGCGGGCACGGCCGCTCTCCCCGCCCCTGGGAAGGGGCGGCCCCGGCGTCCGCCCGCCCGCCCGCCCCGTTGTCCGGGCGGGCGGGAGGTAGCGGTTCCTGCGGCGAGGGATGGAGGCGGCAGCGGCGGGACGGCCGCGCTCCCTCAGCAGAGCCCTGGCCGGGGAGCGCCCCGCGGGATGCGGCTGCCCCCCGGCCCCCTCCGCCAAGGCCGAGGCGCGGGTGCTGGTCATCAACACGGGCGGCACCATCGGCATGGTGCAGGACGCCAAGGGTGAGGGGCCGGGCAGTGGGGAGCGTGTCGGGGGAGCGGGGCTGGGCTGGGCTGTGACTGTGGGGGCACCCAGCGCGGTGCAGCATCCCGGGGTTCTGGTCACTGTGCCAGAAGGGTGCGAGCCTTCCTCTAATCCCCTGCTCCCCTCAGCTGGTTAATTCCGGAGCTCAGTTGACGGGCATCCTTGTAACCTCACAGCTAAGCTGGAGCAGGTTTTGGCAGGGGACAACGCGTTTCCTGCAGCGTGAGTCCTTTCTGCCCTCCTTCGCGCACTGAAAATGAAACCAACCTGACCGTACTAGTCATGCAGTCTGTTTTTAGGCTTAAATGAGCCACTGTCCCTGGCCACCCAGAGAGCATGTGCCTGGCATTCCTGCTGGGAAGAGCGTGGGCCGCCGGAGCTGGTGCCCGTGACAGGGATTTTCCGGTGGTGACCTGGCAGCTGATGCGAGCGTGGCAGCGAACATGCTGCCAAGTGTCAGGATGAGCGGGATCAGATGCAGCGTCAGTGTTCACCTGCCTTGGGGCAGGTTTCTGCTGCTCTCCCACCAGCAGTTTGCTTCTTTCAGGAAATCACTGAAGAGTTTTGCCTTACCTTACCAAGGGAGGGGGAGACTTACCTTGATGAGAAGGCTAGATATGCCAAACCTCCTCCCACCAGCTGAAACATGTTTAAATCCAAATCTGAACTCTGAGATATATCAGTACACTGACTCCATTTTATCTGAAGGCTTCTTAGTTACCTACCTGTATATGCCGTGTGTTTTCAGGTGCCCCTAAATGTCAGCAAATAGGTGCCCAAAATTCACCTGATACCTGCCCAGGACCCCAGTCCAGAAGCTGGTTGGAGTGGTACCTAAGCACCACTAGACCCTCACTCAGTAGGCACAGGTCCTAAGGGATGACAGAAGCATCAAATAACAAATGTGTCCAGGGAAAAGAATGGATTTCAGTCAAGTCTGACTTGCTGTAGGGCTGTGCATTTGCCAGCATTGTTTTAAAGGAAAACAGTGTAATGTAAGGAGTGGGAGTGAGAGGGAATCAGTCCAGTTTTGATGAATATCTATTTAGTTTCTTCCCTCCTTCACTTGGAAATCAGTGGAGCATCCCAGGCCTTCCAGAGCCTGTGTCTATCTGGATTCAGAAGTGTAGGTACTTGTGATCCCTACTACAGAGTTGCCTGAAATACGGTCTCTGCTGCTCATCTGTAGAATGAGTACACTCAGCACTTCATCTTGGAGCTTCCTAGACTTGATTTTTTTTTCTAACACGTCCTTTCTTCTCAGAAGATGGTGATTGGCTGCTTCTTATTATTGTAGGGAAGATGCTTTAAAGTGTTTTTCTGCCTTTTTTTTTATAGCTGTCATCTTTGTATTTAATCTATCAAAGTGGTAAAAAAAGTCCATATTTCAAATTATGTGGTGACTTTCCTTTCTCAGTTTGCATTGTGTATGCTAAAATAATATCCTGCTTTTATTGCCTCAGCTTCCCAAATGACTCTTTAAGCAAACAAATTATAATCACATGTCTCATTCTTTTATAGATGAACTTTATAACTTCCTCTCATCTTTTATGTCTTTTTTTTTTTTACTTTTGCTTAACAAGTGTCAATCATTAAAGCAAGTGCAAACAGTCTTAACAGTTATGATTCAATGATGCTGACTTGCTGTATCCTGGTGACGGTTTCGACCTGCTTTTCATACGCAGATCTAGCTGCAGAGCAGCCACAGTACCTCTTTCAGAATATTTGGCAGTCTTTAGTGTTCAGAGGCTGGTGAAAGGGCATGGGAAAGGCAGCATGCTTTAAGAGAAAAACAAATACTATAGATGCTCATTTCTTTTATTAACCTGTGGATGGAAAATGCCTGTTTACAATCCTACCTTGAGTTACAAGTGTTTTATTGCAAGCAGTGTGAACAGAATTAGCTTCCTCGAGCTGCACAAAGCCTTTTGTAGCAGCAACTGCTACCAGTCAAGGGATCAAGCTAGGTTTCTACCTAACTAATGTTTGTCTAGGCTTACAAGGTTTCCTGTAGCCTTTTCAGTTTCTGAGAGAAGATGGATTACTCTTTAAAATCAGACAGGTTTGATAGGCCTGATGTGTTCTGCAAGGAATATGTTTCTGTACAGAACTTCCCCCATATACAAGACCCATAGAATCACATTCCTTGGGCTCATTGTACATGTGTGGAGCAGTCATTTATCAACATGATATCTGATTGTAAACCTCCTGCAGAGTTTCTGCAGTTGACCTGTACACATCTGGCAGCTCCAGCATGTCTTGAACCAGTTGGACTTTCTGCACACTTACAGGTTACCTGCTCAGGAGTAATTTTCAGAGGATGAATAGTTAGTTTGAGTTGGATGACAACCAGACTTAGGAGCAGACAGTCTCAGTATTCATGATTTGCTGTCAAGCCACTTCATCATCATCATCGTCATGGCTGGGCTTCGCGAACGAAGATTTGGGAAGGGCTGCACCCTTCCAACGTTGGTTGCAAGAGCGTTGGTGGCTAAAAAGGCCAGTACGAGATAGGCATGTCTGGTCGCATCAAGCCACTTCAGTGCATTTTTAAAGTGTCTTCCTCCTACTTATTTCCTCCTACAGCAGTTTCTTTTGGCTTATCAGGAGTGCATTTCAAAAAGACAATCTTCCCGCACTCCATGGTGAGGTTATTGTGATACTGATCTTTCCATCAAGTTTGTGCTCATGCTCGTCCTGGCTGGTGCCTTCAGGAAGATCTTTTCCTTGGGTGTGTGGATTGGATCTCTTTCCTGGCTTTTACCTGAAATACTAATGAAAAAAGCACCCAACAAATCCAAGTAGAACTAAGCTAAATACCCTTAGAAAGATTACTTATCTTGAAATAGAGTCTGCCTAGGTAACTTAGTTATTTATCTGTCTCTTCTAGACATACTAGGTTGCCAAAGGACTGGCTTCTGTAGTCCAAACCTTTTCCTCTTAGAAATCTGTGTACCTCATTTCTGAAAGCTCCAAAGACTACACCTGCCGAAATGAATATTTTGGACAATGCTTTCTGCTTCTCTGCCTTTGCAAGATGTAGTTTTTAATTTTGGGATGTGGCACCATAGACGTACATGCTGTTTTTATTGATCTTACATAGGTCAAAACTGGCATAGCAATGTCCTTTGCATTCCTCAGTGTGGTGAGTTTGTTAGGACTGGGGGATAACTTCAGCATGCTGATGTACAGGATGGTCCTTCTTCCCAAGCACCTGTGGCTTCTTGGGTGCAGAGTCCCACTGCATCAGGGTTTTTCAGCTCCCTGTTCTCTGCAGCAGCACAGGTTGTAGGATGTCTCGTTTGGCAGGTAGCTATAACTGTGTTATCTGTAGCACCAGGGTGAAAAGCAGAGACCTCAACTGTCGGTGGCACAGAACCATGATTGTTCTCCTTGGCCACAGGTGCTTGTTTGCTGTTCTGCCTTTGTCTGGCCGCTTTGTGATGCCCGGGCTGGCCAGCTAAAGAGGGAAAGGACAGAAGCTGATGAGAGCTCTTTGGTCAAGTCGCACAGCCTACCTCTTCTCTGCAGGGGTGAAGTTGCTTCAAATACTTGGTTAACAAGCTTGGCTCACAAAAGTTGTTTTCCATGCATAATAAAGTAGAAGTGTTCTTAAAACAGTTGCACTTGAGTTCCCCCATGTTTGCTTCTCTGCTGTAAAGCAGAGAGCACTGCTAGATGCGGATGCACGTAGGGGACTGCAGAGGTTGTAAGTGGGTCATCTTGGATACATCTGCAGAACATCTTAAAAAAAAAAGTTTACGTTCAGTGCAAGCAATTAGAGAAAAATCCTGACAGATCAGTGATTAAGAGATGAGAAACTGCCATTTATAGAGAAGGGATTAAAGAAAAGTAATGTGCATCAGCTCTCCAGTTCCTGTGGCAAATACAAAAAATAAACAGTCTAATCCATTGTCAGTATTCAGAGCAAGATAACACTGGACAAGCAGAAGAATAATCAGAAAACACCCAGGAAACACTTGAAACTGGGCTGCATTTCTGAGCCAAAATGACTCTATGCCCAAGTGCAGCAGAAGTGGCCATTTGTGACTAAGCTAGGAACATCTTTAATAGGAAAAGCAGGGATTATAGCTGAATGAATGAAACACCCAAAGCTTGAAAGTGTGTTAAGTATATTTTGTAAAACAGAGAATTCTGGCAGGAGTCCAAACAAATCCACTCAAATGCTGTTGCTGTCCTGTGAGGAAGTTGGCTATGAAGAGGCCTGCTACTTCATTTAAGGCAAGCCAGAAGGGAGATTAGGGAGTTCTTAAAGATTTTTCCATCAGCTTGGAAGGTAAGCGGAAAAAGATAAAAATACTATTGAAAATAGTCTCTGTGTTTTGGACTACTTAAAATAAACTTTGCTGTTTGAAGGTGAGGCAAAAAAATACAGATGCTAACTTGGATGAGAGTTATGTTTAAAGAAACGGAACTAGGAAGTAGGAGGGAATTGCCTGGCTTCAAATTAGAAATAAGTAGAACTACCAGAAGTAGAATAATAAGGTTTGACAGTTTGTTCCCCATCTGAACAGGTAGTATGAAACACATTCACTGAGATTAAACTGAACTTGACAGTAACACCAGTAGAATCTTGAAGTCCAGAAGGGAGTATCTCTGATAAAAGTTCCTTGAACGAAAAACATCCCAAAAAGTCACACTGCAGAAAAACAGGGTGTCTTCTGATTCTGGATGCCAGGACTGTCACTGTTATTCCTGAAGCAGGGTATTGGGGGATGCAGGTTAGATTCACAAGTGAACTCAGTTCTATGATGCTGAGGATTGTAACATCAAAAAATCAGGTGCCTTTCTGGCTGATATGGAATGGTGTACAGGCACCTTTTAAAATACCTGGTTGCAGCCAGGACACCTGCAGGGTCCACCAAGCACTAACTGTATTCTTAGGCTAGTTTAAGTCTCAGCTGTTTTAAGGCCCCTGCCACAGAGGGGCAGAGCCCAGTCACAGGAGGGGAGAGGGTGAGCAGAGCTTGAGATGCATCCACGCTTCCAGCTTTTTCTATTCAGCAGTTTATGCACCTTCTCTACATCTTGTCAGTTGAGATGTTCAGTCCTAAACCTGCTAGTGGAAAGTATCTCGTATGTATCACAACTTGATAGTACAAAACAATGCTCAGTGCTTTGTAAGTCTTTTGCCACTAAGAAGTAATAGTAATAGCAATAATAGCTATGGGATATGTAAGAAAGAATAGTAGCTTTCTGCTATAGTTGCAAAAATTGGCTTCCTGTCCCTGTTGCTGATCAGTATTTGCAGACAAGCAGCAATTAAAAATAGGGAAAGCATAAATATTTGATATGGAGGAGATCTGAAACATTATTTTTCTTAAATAAAGGATTTATTTCAAGTCAAGAGAAGGATAACTGCATGGATATTTATTAGTTATGTCCAATTTTCATGTTTTTAAACTGGCAGTAGACTATTTAAATTTAATTTGGAAGGATGGGCAAACTGCTGTGTAACTTCTTCCCTCCTTACTGTGCCATTTGCTTCCTTCCATCCCTGCTCCTTTATTTACTTCCCTTATTCTTTATTTTTAAGGACTTGCTCCTGAGGCCAATAAACTAGTAAACAGCTTGAAAAAAATGCCGATGCTGCATGATAAGGCATATACCCAGGAAACAAAACTGAACAACTCCCATGAATTTCCAGAGAACACGTTGGTGCTCCCGTAAGTATAATTTCCTTGGGGAGAGGGAGGGTTAGGAATTATTGTGTTAATTTTCAGATAATCACATGTCCAGATATTTAACATGAAGAATCCATGATGAGATTAGCAAAAATGCTTATATTGGCTTAAAAGGAAAAAGTCTACCATGTCTGACATGATAGAAAATATGTGTTTTGGTATATTTGCAATGAAGTGCCCTAGAACTGCCTGAGAAGTAACTTTTAAGTTAGGCAGCAATTAACCATTCTGGGCAGCTTAGTTCTGCATTTTTTCCCTTGTTTTTCGTATTAATTTGCTGCTGTGCAAACATACAAATATTCTACAGAAACTAAGAAAGCTACATATAGCTCCATGTGAATTATCTTCAGCATATGTCTGAAAAAGTAGCATGTAATCAATGCATGTGTGAATAGGCCTCATGCTTTAATTCTGCAGGCCTTCTGTTTTTAAAAGCCCTAAAAGGTGATTGTTTTTCCCAAATTTATGCAACATTATAATAATAAGCGATAGGCTTATAATTAATCTGCATTTCTTCTTAACTGTTGGACAATGATTAAGAAGCGTATAGGTTTTGTTTAGAGGGCAGTATGCTAATTTGAAATATTCCCCAGCTGTGATGAATGACTGTACCCCTGTAAACATGTTAGCTTTGCACAAAGGATGATTTTACACAGTCATTCAAAACTAAATGGGACTGTAGCTGGTTTGCTATAAGAGTGAAAATGAATATTCATTAATCTTTAAAGAGAAAACCAGGAGATTCAAAGAAAATGTAAGGTTTAATAATTTCTTTCTACTTTGTATTGAGGTCTCTATGTAAAGCTTTTAAAAGTAACCACTTAAAAGGCAGATAGCAGGAAAAGCAGTAAAGGGAAAACTAATGGACTCCTGGTGCAGTAGTATTTATAGGAACATATAGTTTGTGTTAAATACGATGCTTACACTAAGAAAAAATGGGGCTCTCTGATGATTCTGTGTTTGAATAACTTTTAAATCCTTTAAGGGATTATAAACAAAACAAAACTGCACTAGTATACCAATATGAGTCCTAAAGGTACTTCTCTTGGCACATTTTTTCCATGAAGAACAGAAAAGCTTAAAACAGTCATTCACATCAAAAACCTGAGGTTTAAAAAACCAATCTTGTCTTGTTTTTCTGGCACTGCTGAGTGCTGTTTCTGGAGGTTAGTCATGGCAATTTGCCATTTTGTCTTTTGTGTTAGCCAAGTGATATTTTAACTAGATGGTTGAGAAATATTGTGAGTTCCTGAGGGGAGAAAATAGGAGTATTTTGTGAACTTTGTATATCTGTGTGTAACATTGATGTAAGAGGAATTATATGTTCTCTTTTTGGTGAGAGGCATCAGAAGTTGTAGGCAAGTCTGGTTTCTCTGTTGATATGTTGTGTTTTATTTAGAGAGTGCATTCTCAGGGGAGCTTTCTTTACAATCTGACTTCCAGTTTTACTCTTAGCATGTGTAAATGTAATATCCAGCAAGGCAGTTTTTCATGTGAAGTCTAACTTCTTAGGTACAGTATGTCAGTTTAAACACATTGTTTAAATGCTCTCTCTGCTCTGTGTAACAGTCTTACAGGCTTCATAAGGGAGTGGGTCTGAAGAATTTATTAGAAGCCTCAGATGACTGAAAAAAGGGAAATATTGTACCCATCTTTAAAAAGGGTAGAAAGGAGAACCCTGGGAACTACTGAACTGTCAGCCCCACCTCTGTGCCTGGGTGAGAGACTGGAGAGGGATGGATTCAACAGGTGGACTGTTCAGTGGATGAGGAGTTGATTGGATGGTTACATCCAGAGGGTAGTGGTCTTGGTTCAGAGTCCCGATGGACATCAGTGACAAGTGGTGTCCCTCAGGAGTCCATATTGGGATCAGTGTTATTTAATATCTTCTTTAATGTCACAGATGAAGCAATTGAGTGCACAAATTCGCAGGTGACACCAAGCTGGGTGGTGCTGTTGGCACACCTGAAGGATGGGATGCCATCCAGAGGGACCTGGACAGGCTTAAGAATGGGGCCCATGGGAAGCTCATGAGGTTTAACAAGACCAAGTGCAAGGTGGTGCACCTGGGTCAGGGCAATGCCCAGTATCAACATAGGCTGGGGGATGAACAGGTTGAGAGCAGCCCTGCTGAGAAGGACTTGTGGGTGTTGGTGGATGAGAGGCTGGACGTGAGCCAGCTGTGTGTGCTCACAGCCCAGGAAACCAATTGTATCCTTGGCTGAATCAAAAGCAGTGTGGGCAGCAGGGCCAGGGAGGGGATTCTGCCCCTCTACTCTGCTCTGGCCCCACTGGGAGCATTGCATCCAGCTCTGGGGTTCTCAGCACAGGAAGGACATTGAGCTGTTGGAGCAAGCCCAGAGGAGGGACACTAAGATGATGAGAGGGATGGAGCAGCTCTGCTATGAGGATGAGAGACTTGGGTTTGTTCAGCTTGGAGAAGAGAATGCTTTGGGTGGTGTAATTCTGGCCTTCCAGTACCTGAAGGGAGCTTGCAAGAAAGATGGAGAGGGACTTTTTACAAGAATATGCAGCATGTTGGCTGCAACATCTGGAAATAGAAACATATTCCAGCTCATCTAAGAATGGGTGAAAATGGTGGATATTCTTTCATCTTCTAAGCTTCAGAAAGTTAGCAGAAAATATTAGTACTAGGGTTCTTTTATTACCCCAAATCTAAACTGCCAAATTGAATTTATACGTAGTTGACTTTATTCTGAGAGGTTAGAAAGTTAATGTGGAGAAATCAGCATTTTCTGTGGGGTATAACACATGCTCTGTGTGCAGTCCATTTGGATGCCAAATCAAAGGTCTTTGAAGAGTTAGATTTCTTGTTACAGGCAGGTGGAGGAAGGGAGAGCTGTGGTCCTTGAAGGCAGGAGAGCAGACAGCATGCTTAGAGCTAAGACAATCCACTGTGATTCCATAGCCACCATTGCCTTTGATAAGTCACGTCCAAATTTGGGATTGCATACTTTTGTAAGATATTTGAGTATCTAAACACTTTTTAATCCTTGGTCTCTGTCTGCTGGGCTACACACTGCATGATGTTTGAAATTGTCACATTCCTCAGCCCCACAGGTACTTTATCCTGTTGCCTGACTGGTTTTGGTTTGGTTTGGAATTTTTTTCCCTTGCGTAGTTGCTGAGGCTTGTTTTTATTATAGTTGGAGCAGTCATTTCCTGGCTGTCAAGGTTGCACTTGTTCAGTGGCCAGTAATTGATCGCCAGTGAGTTGTTTATGGTCTTGAGGTCTCTGTTTTCAGCCTATGCCAGTATTTTAAGATCTTTGATATTATCACATCCTTAAACTCCACATAAGAAGGCATAGCTGGCACCACAGAGCAGAGTTCCTTAACAAGGTGACAACAGGTCTAATAGTCTGGGACTGGGCTTTTACAAAGTTAGCCTATTACTAGCAAAGGCAACAGTTCATGTGAAGAACCAAGAGAGTTTTATTCTGAAATCTGAGGTCAGAAAAAATTAATGGATCTTCTAAAAGCTACAAAAAGGAATCTTACTCATAAAGCGCTTAAGATACCCTTTGTGTCAGGAAGGAGTATCTGTTTATAGGGTATCTGTATTTATCAAAGGATGAGAAATTTGTTGCAACTCTTCTCTTGCCTCCCCCCTATGAACATCAGGAGCTTTATAGATTCCTCTCAATAGCTTATGAAGCATTTTTAAACCTTAAGGCTTCGTATTAACTTCTGTTACAAGTCAGTAACAAACTTAAACAGTGTAAGTCTAGGTTCTTCTTTTCTGACTTTAGTTTTGACAACTCCTCTCTGCCTTCTAAATTTTATTTATTATTAAATTAAATTTAAGTGTTTGTGCTTTAAACCACATCAAGCCATGAACTTCTAAACTTGGAATTTAATTTCCAAATTTAAGACCTTTTTTTAACCTGGATTTGGAAGATGGGGAGGAAAAGGGTAAAATCTGATGATTCAAAGAAAAAATCAGAAGTGACGAGATGATATTCTAAGAATTTTTTTTTCTAATTCTCTTTCTTCACAGTGTCTCCAAGCAAAACAAAAGAATCTTTTACACAATCCTCGAGCTCTCACCACTACTTGATTCTTCCAACATGACACCAGAAGACTGGGCCAAAATTGCAAAGAAACTTGAGGTACTATGGTGTGGGATAAGAATTCATTTGTCACTTAAAGCCAGCAGTATATCCAGTATGCTGAGCAAGATAATTCAGTAGTCTGATATGTATATATGTTTCTTTAAATGTAAATGTTAAGTACCTTACTTAGTTACTTGCAAAGTAACAAGTACTGTGCTTGCAAGGTTTGCTGATTTTTTTTTTCTTTTGAAAATGTTGCAAATTCCTTAAAGTTATATAGTTCTTCCAATGATAAGCCATGCCATAATTCCACACAATAAAATAAGAGAAAAATTGCAGCCATAATTGAATAAGGTATGTAATATGTAGGTCGATGTGTTTTAAAATGTTGACTCGAATTCACTGTCAAAAAATGTTGAATAAAATCCTTAAGTGTAGGTAACTTAATTGAGGGTTTCTTAGTTACACATCATTTGAATGTTCAAATAGCTTAATAGTTGGCTACGGACATAGAAAATAAATTCATATCTTCATGCCTCTCTTCCACTGGACACATATGGACTTGAGTAGCTTTGACTTTGCAACCAGTAGAAAAAATGTTAGGTTTTTCCACAGTGAGACATGTTTAAAGCCCTATATATTTCTGCATATGTGGTTAAATTCATGACAACCTTCTCCGGATTAAAAAAAATCAGCATTTCTCTGCTCCTGTCCCCGTGTCTGAACTTAGCTGTGTGCTTTTAAGAAAGCAGAAATGCAAAACACTTCAAATGCTTCACACCAGGAATTCATAAATAGCTGTTAGAAATAACTATGAGACTAGGAAGATACTGCTCTTCCCCTCCTGCTCTCTCTGCGATAGTGGGGCTTTATAGTGTAAATTCCCTTCTTTGACCACACAGTAGCAATGAACGTGAACAGTTTAATAATGTGGGGAATGATGCTGAAGATCCTGGTAACAGTCTTTCACCTTTAGGCTCTCTAATCCTGAAACCACCAAACTAGGGAGGTTGCTTCTCCTATCAAATGCATCTTGCCAGGGCAAAGAAGAGGTGTAGCTGGTGTGTAAGTGGAAAGCCTCTAGGATGGAGCAGGGGTGCAGCTGGGAAAAGCCCAGGGCCAAGAGAAGGAGACAATCCCATGCTGAACAGGAGAGAATTTGCCTTTCTTCCTTACTGGCATATTAGTTTTTATTAAAAAAAATAAAAAAGTGTTTATTTCTTGTACACGGATTGCAGCTTCTCTCTTATGTAGAAATGTCCAGTTCATGTAGTCCACGTTAAAAGTGCTCAGAGGAAAAAAAAAAAAAAAAAGAAACTTCAACTCTCCAGCTTGTGCACAGACACTGCCACTTTGTGTTCATCTTGGACATGTGCTTGGCACAGTTGTAACATGCTGATGACTTTCCACACTGAAATATTCCAAGACCGTTTCTGTGGGATGTCTCCTTAATTGCCAGTCTGATCTTTTACATTACAAAGCTAAAACCAAACTATGTTCTTTTGCATCTAATAAGGTTCATAAGGCTAAAAACATTGGTGGGCATACTGATTTAGAGAGGACAAGTGGCTATTCCTGTGATCTTGGTCCTTCTGGAAACCTACGAACCTTGTTACTGTGTTGGTGAATAGCTGCACCATGCTTTTTGCATCAGGCTATAATTTAGTCTACTGAAAGATCTTGCAACACTGGCAGTTGTTCTGTTGGCTCAGTTGTTAGAGATAAGCAGAAATCCCCTGAAATTTCCAGCAGGTAGCAACAGGTAGACATGAGTATCAGTGAAGGAATAGCAAAAGGACAAGTAGAAACCTACAGGGGAGTGTGGAGGTGACCTTATTATCAGGACATGCCAAGGGTGTGTGCCTACTGAGACATAAGAAGTGTAAATAAAAGAAAAACTTGTTTAATTCTATATTTAATCCTTTTTTCCCTCCACACTGGCCCTGCATATATCTGCTTAAGAGTGCTATGTAGTCCTTTCCATGTTACCAAATTACATCAGTGTCTCTCACTACAGCATTTATTATGTCCATCACTCTTAAATTAGAGGAACCAATTCCTTTTTCCTCCAAAAGCCAGCAGATGACTTTATTCTAGTAGGATGAGCTGTGTGATTCATGGGTTTGCATTAAAAAAACTCTTGTGTGGAATTGTATGTAGATTAAAACTATTAAAAAAGTCATTTTTACATCTGCCTGTGCTTTATAGTCTAAAGGGACTTCTCAAAAACCAGCAAGTGAACGGATATTAATGAACAAGAAGCCTCTTCACTGCTTTCTGCTACGGAAAGGATGACTTTCCATCAGAAGAGGGCACTCTGACACTGGCAGTTTGCCTGTCTGCCGCTCAGATTAAATGGACTGTTTTTATCTGTATGTTATGATAGCCTTGGTTTGCCTAATCTGTTCCTGTAAATGGTGTAATCCCTAAAGTAAAAGCGGCAACAAGAAATCAGACTGTACGACTAATTTGCATGTGTTAACATTCCTGTTTAAAGCCATTGCTAAGCTTTTCCTAATTAGCAGTCTTCTGGTTTAAAAATGCTACATTAATATGTATACATGGAAGAATCTCTTTGACTGTTCCATAATTAGAATTACTGGCTCTAGTGCTTAGTGACCTATTCACCCTTAATTTTATTTAATCTGGAAATAAGGTAACTTTAGGAGGAATTATGTGTGCAGGACCCTTCCAAGTATTATACTGTTGCCTGCATCAGTGAAATTAATGTACTATGTACCTCACTTGCTGGTGCCAGTGCATTGCTCTAACAGTGTGAAAACTGTCTCTCCATTTCCAGGAGCACTATGAAAAGTACGATGGTTTTGTGATCCTTCATGGTACTGATACTATGGCATATACAGCTTCAGCCTTATCCTTCATGTGTGAGAACCTGGGTAAAACTGTTGTTCTGACAGGATCTCAGGTAATGGAATTAATCTGTAGTTGAAGCAGGAAGCCTCATTTTTGGTTTTTATATGCAAAACTTGGTTGTATCCTGATTATCACTGTATAGCTTAGTAGTGCAGGGCAGGCCCCGGGCCAGGGTGAATGGTCACAGTGCTGATAGAAATCAGTGAGAACTGGCGGGCTCACCAGCTGAGGATCTGCCCCATAATTTTATCATTAATGACTTTACAACTCTGTACCAAGTCAGACCAGTAGTTCATTATGTCTGGGGCCAGATGCTTCAGAGAAAGATATAAGAGCCTGTCATTGGCCATTGTGTATTAATCGGTTTATATGAGAAGCATCTCTCCAGCCTCAGGTGGCCACGGGTTGTTAGCTGGTTTTTTTCCCTTTTAAAGCCCTGAAGCTTATTGCTTTTACTTCATCAGTTGTTATCCTGACTTATGTTGCTCATTGTTGCATTTTTATAATTTTTTTTAAAATAAACTCTATGCAGTAGATGCATTTTTTATCATTTCTATTCCAAAAGCATCTAATATGGTCTGTTTCCTTTCCTCTGAAGACTACATTTATTAATTTTCATTCTCTTAGCTGGAGATCAGCCCTTTGCATATTGTCTGAGGGGGAGGGGTTGTCTTACTAGAATAGCTTGCTTGAGTGTAAAATACAGCTCTAATCACAAAGGAGAGATGAAACATCGCACTGTAAAATTCCCCTCCCCAGTCTCAGAACTTCCCTTTCACATGTGGTCTATTTGAAGTCAAAATACAAAAGTCTAGGAAGGAGTAGGCTCCCACTTACTTTCTTGACGTGGGGCAGTCTAGTCGTGATACATCACAGTCAAGGTTTTGCTTTCTTTTTGGCTGTATTTCTTGGAGATCTGCCTGACATATGATCTAGCAAGGGAGCACGTGATTTCTTTTTTTTATTGCTGAAAGGAGCTCTGACTCTCTCTTAATAAAGAGGCAATCTGAAAAGGCATGGAAGTCATCACTCAGCAGACCAAATTTCTGTTTTTAATCTTGCCCTTTTCTGTCAGTAATAACCTGCTGGCTCAGTTTTTCTATACTGTGAGGAAAGATGGTGCAAGAGAGCTGTTGTGGAGCCCATAGTGACAGATCTGCATGATCTGGGGCTGTTGCTTTTTCTCTGTATCATCACTTCTCCCATGTTCAGTCCCTTTAACTATGACTTCTTTCTAGTTTTTATATTTTTCCTGAACCAGTCTTAATATGCTTAATCACACCAGAATCATCTCTATATCAGTTTTTAAGCACTTTAATTATAAAAGTCTGTTAAGCACAGGGAGAAATCTTGCCATCTGTTGCAGTCTAAAATAGTTTGGATGAAGAAAACTTTTTTTGTAATAAATCATTGTTACATAAATTATTCATATATTTGTATTGCATAAGTTGGACTCATTTTTTCTGCTGTGTAGGCTTTACATAAGGGCCAGGGTGTAATTTCAGTCTCTGCTCTTCAGGTGCCCATATACGAGTTGCAGAATGACGGCCGAGACAACCTTCTGGGGGCATTGCTGATGGCTGGGCAGTTCGTGATTCCTGAGGTTTGTTTGCCTGTGAAGACCATCTCAGCAGCTTAATTTCTCCCTCTAGCCAGGACACATACTTATATACACAAAATATCTGGTAGGCAGTAAGGAATTGCACTTAAACAGGAAGATGAATGTATTCCACTGAGGTAACAGTCCTTGCATGGCAAAGCAGCTGCTGTTTTTCCATTGGTCATATCCCATTTGCTCATGTACAATCTGTAAAGACTATGAAGTCTGAAATTATACATTGCAAGAGACTTGAAATCGGAAGTTCTCTTGCACATATGTGGGGTCCGAAACACTTCTAAGTCAGTTTTTTAACTGAATGTTACTTCGAAATTCTGTAGTTGCTCTAGTACTGGTATGTCTTTTAGCTCTAGTTCCTGAAGACTGAAGTGTTGAGAGCGATACTTCTAGTGGACATGGAAGTACTTCCACAGTCTCAGCACCCTGCCTTTAAAGATGTTTGTGCTGTGCAGCCCAAAAATCAGAGAAAAATGGTCAGGTTTCACCTCATTTCACGTCTGCCATGCTCCCAAAGCCAGTTCTTGTAAGACAACAACAATAGCTGACTGGCCCAGATCTTAAGAACTGATAACAGCTTTGAGGTATCTCTTTTCCTTCAAGTTCCAATTGACAAACTTTAGGAGGTTTGAGAGGGAGCGTAATTATTTACGTGTGGTAACTCTTTTGAAAATTATCCTCATTTTCACTAGGCCTTTTGTTATGTTTTGGACTCTGAATTTATATATAACTCATGAATTTATTAAAAAGCCCACTGTTTCTTTCCTCTATCTCTGAAGTAGACTCAGGCAAATTTTCTGTCTCCCAGACTATGTCTCATGAGAGGATTATGAAACTAGTTAACTCTTTACTTGTTTTGTTCTTAAATTCTTAAACCAATGTGTGACAGATGTGCCAGCTCTTTTTGAAAGGGTTAGACTTGTAAACATCTACTAGCCTCTGAGTTGCTTTAAACATTTAGAAAACACTTTATAAAGGACGGACTACAGTATTTATCTACAGCATCTTTTAATTACTGGCTTATTCATAGACCTGTTTCTTTACTTGTCTTGCAGGTGTGCCTGTATTTTTATAATAAACTGTACAGGGGAAATAGGGTGACTAAGGTGGATGCTGGGAGTTTCAATGCCTTTTCCTCACCTAACCTGCCTCCACTTGCAAATGCTGAGGTTGATATTACAAGTAAGCAACATCATCTCTTAAGCCATGTAATTTATGCCACATGCAATAGAACTGAAAAGAATCTGTGCCTATGTAGTTGAAATGTCATTTTTAATCTCAAAAATATCTTTGAAAGCTCTGTAGCTTGACTCCATCTGCTCTGAACCTGTTTAAATACTGGTACAACTGAGATTTTGTGACTCAGCTGCATTTATGTATTGAGCATAGATGTGAGCTAGACTGACTTTGACTGAAGATCCAGACTAACCAGAGGGAACGTGGCCCCTGTGTCATGAAAATGCTTGGTCTAAAGATAAAAAAGAGGGAGTGAGGACTGAAAGAACAAAGAGTTTAATCTCATTAGTGACCATGCTGGGCTCTGAAATCAAGCAAAGAAGTCGTTGCAGAGTACTTGCAGCTTCAGCAGATTCTGTTTGATGCATGTCAATGTGTAAGATGTTTTACTGGATATTTGGGACCTATCTGAACTGCAAGCACACTGAAAACAGCAGACCTAAAATATGCATTGTATGAAGTTTTTTTCCCCCCAAACTTTCTCAGGTTCCCTGTAATTTCTGTGTATCAGTTTCTTAAGGAAGGGAAAAACTATCTGAAGGTTTCAGTACCCATTTGCAAAGTCATTAACACATTGGTGTGTGCTCTTGGATAAATGGCACCCTTTCTTTGGAGAGGGGAGAAGAGAGACACATTTGGAATCTAGCCAAATGAGGAGCTGCCAAAAAATATGCTAAAGGACAGTTTTGAAAAATATAACATGTTATTGGGTAGACTATGTATTAAATAGGAGCAGGACTTGATCAAAATCTCCATTATTACAAAAAAATGGGAACAGGAGGGTGTTCCTCAATTCTTTTGCTAGGTGCTGTTAGTGGCAGTAGGAGTTCCAGCCCTGTGCCATGCAATGTGCCTTTATGATGGTTTCTACTACTAGAGAACAGCATTCTGCAATTTGGAATATAAACTTATCCCTTCCACTTAATGAGTGGGAGTTACTTAACAAAGTTCCAGGATCAGAGTGCTGTGATTGTAGCAGCCAGGTGCAAACTGAGGAAGCCTGTGTAATACTGTAGTTGCCTGTAAGACATCTCTCAGGTAGAGAGTGTGCCACTGTTGTGTTACTGTGCTGTGTCAGACAGGATGTATCTGAAATCAACAGAAATGCTGCCAGTTGATTGCTGCAGTAAATTGGGGGAATCTTATTTCTTGGGTTTGTATTAACTGCATCAAATAATGTATAAATAAATTCTTTTTACTGACTGATCAATAATGAAATCAAGCTGCAAATTGTGTGCTATTTCTCCCTTGGATTTGAACGAACTGTTTTGTGATTCCTTGTCCAGAGTAGAAAAATGAGAAAGTTATTAAGCACTTCCCTTGGCCCATATTGGATCCCATTATGTCTTCAGTAAATGCCTCATTGGTATCAATGGGGATTTCTGATTTAAAAACTGATGGTGTGATAGGCTCTATTTTTATTTGCTTCAGTTGATTACCCAGTTGGAGTAGCATCATTTATCCAAGATGACGGTGTCACTATTGAAGGATTGTTTCATTTTGAAAGAACATAGTTTATAGTATGTGCAGTCTACTAGTGCTGCTTTATTTTGTCCAAAGTAATTGTTTGAAACATCGCTGTCTCCCTTTAGTTTGCTTGTACAGTCCTCATATGAAGCTTTCACGGAGACAAGGAACCACTTGGTCTTTTAAAAACAAACCAAACAAATCTAGCATCTTTCTACCTTTTTTTTTTCCCAAATGACTTTATATAATATGTCTTAATCCTCCTGTAGACAGGGCTGACTCTTGCTGATTCAGTGTTATGGAGAGCAGCCTGAGGATGTCAGGAAAAGTAGGCCACGTGCAGAAACTCTTCCTCAGGCTTCCCAGTTCTAACAAAGCTGGGAATGAAAATTCCAGAGGAGCAGAAGGGGGAAAGTGGCAGGATGGAGGAAGTGGGAACCGTAATGGGATCATGGGTTGGTACACAGGAATGAGGAGAAATGCTGTTCGTGGCTGGGTATAGCATATAAAAGCAACAATCTACTTCAGAGGTAGAGATGAAAGGGAGAAGCTTAGTCCTCTTCCCTCCCTTACCCTTGCAGCTCTCTTCTTCGTTTTTGATATCCATTTTTCTCGCTGTTCCCTCTCTAGGTGAGGCTCCTAGTGGATTTCTAATCCCATAACTGGCTGCATTCTTGGCCATATCCTTAGCTGTGTTACCAACACCTAAGAGTCCCATCGCCCAGCTTTAGACGAGCAAGTGTGTCAGCTTCCTCAAGGCTTTCAACTTAGCACAAGAAACTCCTGTAAGAAGTGAAAAATGCTAGCCCAGTCTCGAGCTTAGTAAGAAACCCAGTGCTGATGGGAAACACTTTTCCGGCAGAATCAGAAATCACAGAATCACAGAAACATTTCAAGTGTGGTACATATAGAAATAACCAAAAATATTTCTAAAATCTCAAAGCCTATCAAATAAAAGACCTTGCCTTATTTCTCCCATATTTTGAAAACAGGGGAGACCAGGAGGACTCTTCCACTTGAAATGTGTAAAGATTCTCAGTATATTTTGTAACTGATTACTCTCCTCTATTCTTGACTGTCCTGATGAAGCACACATGAAACTAGCTTTGTTGCTGTGGCTGGACTTTCTTCATCACAGATGCATGTAACTTCTGGGAGTGGTGCACATGTACAGGACAATATGATGAGAAACAACTTGTGCAGGGGACAAGCAGCCCGTGTGACTGTGTGTGCAGATGTGGTACAGCAGCAGAAGGTTAGAAGGCCCTTTTGGGCTCATCTACCCATCAGTCTCATTAGAGAAAAGCTATTAGTTACTGGCCAAGTCTGCATCTTGGTTGGCAGTTCTGGTTATTTATATAAATATATAAATTTATATATTTATATAAATATATAAATTATATATATTATATAAAAAGCCCAGGTCATTTACGTATTAAGGTAAATGCCACCTCTCTTCACTGGAGTGCTTTCAGTCCCTGTCCCCTCTCTGTTCTAAGGGAGTGTATTGATTGTTGCAACGGCACCAGTCCATAAATGTGTGTTGATTTTTTTTTTTTTATTTTTTTAACAAACTGCCAAAAAAAGGGGGTCTATGCTTGTTTGCCTCCTTCAGGAATTCACAGCCATAGGTTGGCCTGTGCTCCCCACCCCTTGGCTGCACCATGAATCGTAATGAGTGCTGGGGCAGCTTATATAATGGTAGGGCTCACCTGTAGCCCTGCAGAGGAGGATGAGAAGAAGGCGCTGCTGTTTGTCTGGAGCTCTGCAATCGAGAAAAGCTGTATTTCTTGTTTGATTTCATAACTCGGAATTCAGTCACCACTCCTAAGGGAGGTGTCGCTCTGAGCTGCTGCTCTCCCATTATAAAAGTTGAAACCTGTGTTGTGGCGTAGGCACCCTTTAACAACTGGGGGGGGGTTGCTGCTTTGTGATCCATGTAGAGCTGCTTCTCTTTTTTATTGTATTTATAAGTCAGCTTGATGTTTTTTCTGCACTAATCCTCTCACCGTATTTCTCTGTGCGTGTGTACGATAATAAAGCTGCATAAGATAAGGATGTGATTTTTTGACTCTAATTTTAAAGGCTATAGTTTTCGGTAGGTAGAGGGAGACTGGAAAATCTGTTTTTATGTGATGGTTTGGAAGAGTAAACAAAAGGCCTTAACATCTTGAATGCAGTCTCCTTGAATAATGCAAGCCATTTTGGATACAGTATATAAATAGCCATTACATCTTTATTTTATGTACATTGCTTTAAAAAACTTACTTTCTGTTTTGCCACACCAGTAGCTAGCTTACCTTTGTTCCTCAGCTTTGCATCCATATTTGCATAATGCAGTACACTGTATCACTTAAACTCTTTACAAGTACAGGCCATCCAAGTCAGAACAGGTTGCTGTTTTCTGTGCTATGCTAAAACTGAGTATCCCTAATTACTCACTCATCCATAGGAAAAAAAAATGTTATGGACACCAATAAAGACAGCTTTTTCTACTTCACTTGCTTGTATATGAGTTTCTTACTTAAGAATTGTTAAGGATTCTTACTTTTTTTTTATTTTTAATTTAACAAAAAAAAGGAGATTGCTGTGTCATATGACTATAGGCTGCAAGACAGCTGGTTTATACAGTACAGCGGAGATGCTTGAACTTAGCTGTGTGACATAAATACTTTTCCTTTTAGGGGATGTAATTTTTGAGATTCAGGATGCCCCGGGTTTTTTTTTAATTTTTTTTTTCCCCTGCATGGTGCTCTGCCTCACTGTATTCAACAGAGTTGAATAAATCTGAGGTGAAGTCGGGCTTTTATGTATATTTGTTTGTCTTTGGCTCTTGCATCACATTTGCTTTTTGTTCTGCCTTTTAGACTAGTTTGCCTAATGGAAAACTGACATCTGTGGAGTCTGCAGCACCAAACACGTTATGTAGGCTGACGAGGTTCATGACCAAGCGAATGTTAACTCAGAGGCAATCTTTAATTTTTTTTTTTTTAAATACAGTTTGGAATTACATCACTATACTATGTCTGCATGCATTAAATTTATCTTGGAGATGATATATTATTTGGTAGAGTGTACTCCAAGAGTACAGGTATAGGCCTGGTATAGGTCTGACTTCTGAACCTATCCTCTGATCTCTTTCCTTGGTCTTCTGCTTTTGGCAGTATCTTAGTGATCCATGCCAAGGCAGGTTTACTCAGTTCATTCTTCAAGTTCATTACAGGCATTAGGGATGCTGACAGTTGCCAAACGTAGTAGTATGCATTTGTGAAGTTTTGGCAGGGACTCCTACCTTATGGAGGATAAAAGAAAGCAAGCTGTGATACAATTTTATTGCCATCCCTTCTTGTAGAGGAGGCTGCTTTTAAAGAATTAACTTTTGTGTTAGAAAGTTGAGAGGAATGAATTTATTGCATGATGCTGCTGCCTCTTAACATGATTAACCAGGCCTATGAAGCTCATGTAGCACAAATGCATGGCTTCTACATTTACCCCTGTACCTCCTGCAGGTCTCTAACTCGCTCTGGAAAGCTCATGGAGGCCTTTGAGAACTACTTGGCTAAATACTAAGTCCAGCCAGCTAGTTTCAGAATTGTGCTGGACAGCTTAGCACAAAGAAAGACACTGTAGAAATGGTCTATGCTTGTATTCTCCCAATCCCAGGGCATTTGGAATCCATGTGCTGCAGTGTGACTGGTCGGACAAACATGATGCCAAGCCAACTGCTTGTGACCTGTTTAACGACGTATGGCAGTTTTTAGAAAGAACAGAGGCTTTAATTGCTGACAGGGCACCACAACAGGAAAGGGAAGTTCATAAAATCTTACAGGAGACTGCTATTTTCTGTCCTGACTTAATGGATTGTGTAGTTTTTAGTATCTCTGGTAAGAGGGCAATAGAGTAGGCTTCAGTGGAGGCTTTTAAATGTACTCTGAATTTTTTTTTGCAAGTGGCTGTCTGCTGATTGCAAGTAATTGGTGTGAGTAACTCTGCATGGCTGAGAGCAAGTCAGTATTATGCACGCAGATCTTTTATCTGTCTTGCTGCTTGGGAGTTTCTCCAAAATCTAAAAAGCTTAACTCACGATGGGGAAACAGCAGCTTTACAGCATAGGCTATTTTCTTTGAAGCACAACGCTCTGAGCTGTTGGCTGCTGTTTGTTAAACCTCTTCCACTGCCTTGTAGGAGCCGTCAGCGCTACCAATGCTGTGCTCCTACACTGAAGTAGTAAAATTTTGAAATCAATAATGCATGACTTGGCTTCTAATAATGCAACACAAACAAACTATTAGTTAAACAGCTGGCTTCTGGCTCTAAATGTATAATCGGAGTTAATTGAATCCTTGCTATTTTATTTAATCGTTAGTAACTACCTAATAAACTCTGGAGGTGATTAGGAGCAACAGTAACTGCATTTGTCATCTCTCATGTCTGAGAAGATGAAGCTCTGTTTTCTGAACATGAATCCAGGCTGATATCAGGCCAGCTACATAACAGTGGAGTTCAGGTCAGTGTATGACAAGTAAATGTCTCACCTGTGCTAGACTGGCATGATGTTCTGTTGGTTGAGGCTTTCTGAGCACTCTGAACTGGAGAGGTGGCACTAACAGGACGTGTTCAGCATCAAGAAGCCATCAGGTTTAGCACTCATATGCTTTTCACAGCAAGCAGACTTCTCTTTTGAAGAGATTGTAGTAGAGGTATACAGCTTTGTGTCTGATAGACAATCTTGTTCACTAATGGTCATTGCCTAAAATATCAATTTTAGAAGTCTTTGCTATGAAATGCAATGAACTGAAGCAAGCATACATCTTAAATATCTCCTTGAAGGGCACTAGCTTGTGAATATTGACTAGTAATACTGATACAGCTTGGAATCCAGACTATTTTGGAATTAAATTTAAAATATAAAACAGTTGAGCCTGACTTGAATGTAGTCTTAAAGATATATTTTGTGGCACCTAATAAATAAGGCATGTTAGATCAACTGCTATTTCTGCTGTCTTAAATGGGCCTTCATTTCCTCTTTAAAAAATACATTGTCTTTCATGAATCCCCTACATAAGAATGGTTTTAAAAACAAAGTTGCAATCATGAAGTACTACAAGTGTACTTGATAGTACGTGTTAATATTAAATTAAAAAGGCCATTTCTCTTCATAGTAAACTGGGAAACAGTGTGGAGAGCCAATACCAAAAAGAAATTTCGAGTTCACACCAATATGAACAGGAATGTTGGACTTCTGAGAATCTTCCCAGGAATCACGGCTGCTGCTGTAAGTGTCACCACTTCACTTTGGAAGTGGGTGAAGTGATGCTCCAATACTTGATTAGTTACCTGAAGTAGGAAAGCTGCATGGTTTGTAGCAGTGATTGGGATTTTGGAGGGAAAGGAAAGGATCTGTCTTCTTCTGATAAATGCTATTTTGAAATATCAAGTCATTAAAAGACTATTTTTATATGCCATAAACTATTGATAAAAGCTTTTCAAATATCTTTTGTATAGCTACCTGGGCTTTGAAACTTAAAATTAATTTCTTATCAGGGCTCATAAATAGGTCAGGTGTGGTTTTGTAGACAGGTGTAGGCTACAATGACCAGGAAAATGCTCTCTTGCTGCATATTGAGGCATATTAACAGATATCTTGTCAAAGAATACAATATATGGTGGGTGGAGTGTGATTATTTCTACAACTCATGCTTCTTTTTTAGGGTTCATTTTGTCTCACACTGGTGGTTACCATGACCCTCAGCATTCACAGAGAGCTGAAAATGAGAAGTGGGATTTTTTTTTGCCTTTAGAAACTCTTTTGCAGTTTGTGATTTTAGGTAGATTAGTCTTTAAATTATTGTCTAATATTAGTTCCATTAAATTGATGGGTCTTTTGTGGCTCTTGCCATCTTAAATTGAATTCAGTAGTTTAAGCAGCACTCCTCAATTATATCACCATTCTTTTTAGGTGAATATGAACAGATGGAAAGACAGAGGGGTTGTATATTTGCAATAAAACTCCAACTGCATAGTTAGCCTCATGGGGGTTTACAGTGTATTGCATTTAGCATATGTGATCAGCAAGGAAACATCTAGGTTGTTTAAAATACATCTTTCTAGGAAGAGGACTTTGGTAGGCATTCTCTTACAGTGAGGCAAACAAACTCAGTATCAACTGGCCCAGGATATATATTAGTGCCTCTTTTTTTTTTTTTTTTCCTCTTTGAGTTAAATCAATTGGGTTTTTGGTTAAAAAACTCCAATCTTCATTAGAATGTTCTTTCCTGAAAGGTAAAATAGTCTCTCTATTAGGCAGACGTTGGTTTACAAAACTCTTTGCTAAAGCAAAAAAATCTGGGCAGGGGTGGGGAGTTGTAATCTCAATTGATAATTCTACATTTATTTCATGAGTGTAAATCCACATTTTTATTCTACCAAACGGTGCAACAGTATAGCCTGTTAATGGCCCTTGAACAATAGCATCCTTTTTCACACTCAGGTAATAACTCTAGGAATTTTAAAGGAAGCTAGAGAGGGAAGTTCTCATTTTTTTGAAACTTATTCTACAGTCTCAGTTATTGCAGATGGGGAGGACAGAAGGGCATAAGAAGACTATAAGGCATGAGAGCCTTTAAAACTAGAGCAGGAATAGACCATTTTTAAAAATGCGGTGCCACACATGAAAATTTTAAGATGACTTAAACATACCTTTTGTCTCTTTCCTCTGTCTTGTTTTTAAACAGGTTAAAGCATTCCTTCAGCCTCCAATTGAAGGCATTGTACTTGAAACTTATGGAAGTGGCAATGCCCCAAACAACAGAGAGGACGTGCTGGAAGAACTGAAGAAAGCAGCTGAACGAAAAGTAGTGATTCTGAACTGTACCCAGTGCTTACGAGGGTCTGTTAAAACCGTCTATGCAACAGGGCAGGTGAGGGTTGTGCAGTGAAAGAAACATCCCACTGATACAACTTGATTGCAAACTGCTAGTAGTCCCAGTGTATAAAACCAGGTTTATTGACTGTAAGGTGATTGCTCATAAAATAAGTACATCTGAAAAATCTTAATCCAGAGGCATTTAAATGCGTATCTACAAACAAGATCCTGTTACTCCTGGTCTTAATGGTGGAAATAGTCAGCTCAGTTCTCAAATGAATGATTGCTCACTCCTGTCATGTACAGCACTCCAGGATACTTTGCATTAGATTGGTAGTATCTCAGAGGGATTCCACTGAACTAAAAGCTGGTTTAGGGATCAGATGTTCAAATAAAGTAGCTCTTGATAGGATAACAGTTCCTTAGGTACAATGTGGGAGCATCAAGAAAGCCTGCAGATGCAAGCACTATTCCAAAACCCAGTTCTTTGTTTGACTGGAAGCACAACCGAATTCAGTGCGAGATTGGAGAAAAGTAAGTAAGGAAGTGTCTGTCTTGAAGAATGGAAATCAGTTTAGTTAAACCCATGAGGGCTGGTTTAAAGCAGGCTCTGTGTACATACTGTTCAGGGCATTTTATAGTGAGTTTCTCAACTGTGTATTAAAACACGACAGCACTGTGGCTATGAAGAGCTCAAAGCCATATAAGAATATGCGTTGCATGTGGTAGTGTGAAGGAAGCTGGTTTAGCTGGCCTTTAGAAAAAGACCAGCCATTAAATAGCCAAGAAGCTCTACCAGAGGGTGACTCATCCTGCTGCTTTAGACACCTGGCTTTGTTGGGAGCAACCACCTGTCTGGCAGAGCCAACCTCTTCATTGACTGCATGGCAAACCTGAATACCCTAGTCTGGTGCTGAAACCTGTCTCTTTTAACTTTGCTTTTGACACAGCTTTAGATTATATTTGCACGTAGTCTGTTTTGAGGAGAAAGAAAAGGAGACTGCAAGAGGCTTTTTTTCACCTCCTTGGTATCCAAACTTGGTATTTTCTGATATAGGCAGTTATTTGGGTGTTTGTAAAACTTTTGTGTAACTTAATGGAGATGTTTTGAAAATCATTGACTTTTGCTCTGTAGCAAATACTGTAGGAATATGTGGATTAGAAGGAAAAATTCACATGGAAGTTAAGTCAATAAAAACAAAATTTATATTTGAAAAACAACATGAACGTGAAGCCTAGCTTTTATGCTATCTTCTG